>NW_022147056.1:45698-125403 GCF_002938485.1 Sitophilus oryzae | reverse complement strand
AATATTTGAGGGGTGGTTTCACCCTCTTGGAACTGGAATTTCGAAAAATCCCTTCTTATCGAACCTCTACACCCTAGAATCAACCTGTATGCCAAAATTGAGCTTCTTACGTTGAGTGGTTTGAGCAGCATCGTGATTAATCAGTATGTCAGTCACTTAAGGATTTTATATATTAGTATAGATACGAATATTCTTGTTGATTATTGGTTTGAAATAAATATGACAGTGTCCTCCAATGAAAATGCGAGTTACTAACTGTAAATTCTAATTCTGAGCTGACAAATGATCTAGATGATTTACCTAGACCGTTATTCAGAAGCTACAAATCTACCGATGAAAATATGCATGAAATCAAATACAGGATCAAGTTTATTATAGTGATCTTAGCCGCGTTTGACACAGATCATTACCCAGTGTTGCCATAAGCTTATTTTTCATGGGGGTAGATTATAACGCGATAACGGGGTTAAATTGTTTTACAAAGGGGTAGATTTTCCCCGAATGGGGTAGCTGTGGCAACACTGCCGCTATCAATTTTCCTCTCGCTAGCTCGAGCGTCACGGCCGTGTGTCACACATTAACACTAACTCCAGGAGAGATTATAAATAATTCATTTGCACATTATAAATAATTTATAGTTTTGGCGTTATTATGATCGTGGTTCTTCAGTAACAGGTTCCTCGAACGCGACACGACGTTACAAAAAAATACCGCTCCAAAATCGCGTAACTCAAATGCCGCCACATCACTATTTTGGACTGATATTGCCTTTAATGCTAAAATTTTACACATTTTTTATTACATTTTTTTTATTTAATTTTAATAAAGGCGTTTATTAAATTCACTATATACCCTGCTAGCTAAATATTTACTAGTGTTTTTTTGTTACAGAATCGACACTGGGTTATACTTCCGTCAACTCAGCGATGGAAAACACTTTATACAATTGATTTACACCGATCGGAAGCAATTGAAAGACTGCGAATTCGGCCATCGCCGAGACCAAGCTTTACCGTTCCTAGAAAGTTTTAAAAGTGATTTAAAAATGTTGACGGCCACGAGTAACGTGACGATTGAATCGTTGGACAACAAAACTCTACCGACCGAATACAGGTGGATGAATTATACGTTACTTCGCCAGGAATGTCACAAGAAGCATACCGAATTAAAAAAGATGTTAAAGGGACAGGAAGATACCTTCTCAAATGTGACGTATAGGTTAGTATACAATGCAAAAAAATGTATTAACAGTTATATATAAAAAAGATATAAAATATATTTTATTGGTAAATCTATTATTTTTTATTATTAGCGTTTTTTATAAAGTTTTAGAACAAACTGAACTAAAATTAGTCGAAAATATAGATTTCTTATTATTTTCAGATCTAAGCGGGACATTACCGATATTTTTAGAGTTCCTGGTACCAAATGGTGCGGCAAAGGATATTCAGCCGATAAATATACACGTTTGGGAGGATTTTCCAGAACAGATAGGTAAAAGTTTCTAAAATTTATTTATTTTTTTTGTTTAAAATATTTTCCGAATAATATAATACCTGAATCGATTAACGAATTAGTTTCGGTGAATGAAATGGTAAAATAGCTTGGATGAAAGAAAATTATGTTTATACAGTAAATATACATAATATTCGTTCGTATTTAAATTAAAGTTAAATTAAAAGTTAAGATTAGAAACATTAGTTTCTGAATGTTTGCCATAAATTATTGTTTTTCCATAGAGTTTAGCGTAATAACATGAAAGACGTATTATTGGATATTTTATCTTTAATCATCATCATCATCATCATCATTCTCAGCTTATTCAACCATTTCTTCATTCCATAACGGGAATATTCTCAGCAGAGCTTTTTGCAATATTTAAGGCCATTCAACATGCTATAAGAGATGGGTCGTGGCTACCGATTCATTGAGTTCCATTTCAAGTATCTCCTCTTTCTACTCCAACCATCCACTAGTTATAGAATGATAATAAGCTTTATGAAATCAAAAGGGACTATTTTGAAAATAATGTAGTTAACTTACCTAGAAGAGATTTCGTTGTAGCGTTTTTTTATAAACATTACCACTACGAACGGCAGCTTTTCGTTGGTAGAGCAGTCGTGGATAAGGTATTTGGAAAGAACTGGAAGGTACTGGAAAGAACTAATTAACAATAATAACTCGAAATTATAAATATTGGGCGCCAGGCATGAACAGAGAAAGAAAACACAGTTGTTTATTACTTAAAACTAGTGACTATATTCATTCATGATGTATCCTGATGGTAAATAGCATTGTACAATTTTAATAATTATTATAGTGGTTATATGTCGAGTAAAGCTATGTATGTAAATAATATTAAATATGTTCTATGAAAAGACTATGAAAAAATACAATGCGTGTAACGTTATAGAAAATATAAGAAAGGTAGCATTACTTTATTTAAATTGTTAAATTTTATGCGGTGTTAAAAGGAAGTCATGATAACACAAAACGACCCAACAAACACTGGATAACACAAAGAACTCTCGACACAATCGAGGAACGGAAAGAAATAAAAAGGAAAGGGTTAACAACACAAAATTTTAAAGAAACCTACAGAAGATTGTGCAAGAAGATCCAGGAACAATGCAGACAAGATAAAAATAATTACGTAAAGAAAATCTGCAGTGAAATTGAAGAACACCAAAATGCAAACCAAACACGAGATTTATACAAGAAAGTAAGGGAACTCACTTGGAAATTCAAACCTAGAACAACTGCTATCGAGGACGAAAATGGAGAAGTACTGTGGAACAACGAGGACATATTGCAACGATGGAAACAATATTGCCAAGAACTATACAAGGAAGAAGTAGACGTAGTAAACGAAGTTCAAGTACCTCAAATAATAAACGAACTGGAACCAAATATATTGAAGAGCGAAGTGGAAGAGGCCATAACTCACCTCAAATTAAACAAAACCCCAGGAACAGACGGGGAGGAAGGTGTGAAAATAGTACATAACATCTGCAATAAAGTATGGCAGTCTCGACAATGGCCTAAAGATTGGACTAATTCTGCTTTCATCCCAATTCACAAAAAAGGATCCACACAAAAATGCCAGAATTATCGAACAATATCCCTAACGTCACATGCAAACAAGATCTTACTTAGGATAATTGACCGAAGACTTCAGAGGTAATTGACGCCTGAAATACCTCCTGAACAAGCCGGATTCGTGAAAGGAAGAGGCACAAGAGATCAAATATTTAACATACGTCAACTCATAGAGAAATCCCGAGAATTTAATTCGCCTATGTTCTTGTGTTTTATAGAATACAAGAAAGCTTTCGATTGTGTGAGGTGGAAAAGCCTACGGAGGGTTCTGAGCGAAATGGGAGTTCCGAATCATCTAGTGGCTCTTATTAACAATTTATATGACAATAATACGGCAATTGTCAACCTAGATAACAAAACGTCGGAACCTTTCAAACCTAGAAAAGGGGTACGCCAGGGCTGTTTACTGTCACCCAGATTGTTTAATGCCTATGAATACATCATGAGACGTGCTTTGGAAGGCGAGGAAGGAGGAATCCTAGTCAACGGTAAAATACTAAACAACCTCAGGTACGCGGACGATACCACCCTGATAGCGAAAAGTGAGGAAGAAATGGCCCGGTTGCTGGAAAGAGTTACCATCGAAAGCAATAATCTTGGTTTAGAAATAAACATTGATAAAACCAAACTCATGCTGGCAGCATGGAGCTTACGCTGTATCCATACTGTGGCAATATGGGGACACTACCTGTACCTTGGAACACTACTAGGACCTTGGATAATGTCCGTACCCTGGACCATAACCTTGGAATTACTTCCTAGGGCTCTACCCTACCTCGAATTACTTCCGAGGGCTCAATAATAAACAAAGAAACTGTCCTTTCTTCCATGTAACATTCTGGAGGACAAAAGAAAAGGGACGCCAACGTGCCAGCAAAATACAAATACAAGTTAAGTTGGGACATCCAAAACTCTACCCTAAAAATATTCAATAATAATATCGAATCTATAAAAGATAATAACTCATCTTTACCTGTAGCTTCGAAATGGCAGCTGATTCAGATTTTGCAGCAAGATTTAAGTTATTACCATTTCTAAAAGCCGGGTGAACAAAAGTGAGGTTCAGCGCGGAGAGCGACCTAACCTTGGAGCGATGTTGACAGCGCCTCCACAGAACAGTGAAACGATAACACGGTTGGCGACTAGGGAACGTAAAAATTACGCCAAGCGTGCCAAATAAATTATCAGGCCTGAACGATACGGAATCCGATTTGTGAAACATGTAATGTTCCAATATCCGTCAAACACATTATCTTTGAATGCCCAAAGTACGCGTTAAAACGAAGACAACACGGTATCGTGGATAACCCAGAGGTAGCCCTTTCCTTCCAAAATAACAAGGCTATGTTGGATTATATAAAGGACATCGACATATATAAACATATATAAATATTTACGGAGAACGTTTAGTTTAGACATAAATATATAAATAATGGGATAAAGTGACGCTAAAAGACTCTACAGTCGATGCGTCTTTAACACATATCTCTCTCTCTCAACCATTTCTAATTGTGGTGTAGCCCAAGGTGTAGCCACCCTTACATATTTAAATACTCTCTTTGTACTTGGGCCCATTGTTGTCTATTATTGGCTATGCGGGCCCAAGTTATCCCTGCTAAGTTCCTAATATCATGGTCCCATCTCAGGTTTGGTCTTCCTCTAGGTCCCTTAGTTCTTCGTACCATGCTGTAATTTTTATGGTCCATCTGTTGTTCATTCTTCTTGCCAGGTGTCTTGTCCATTGCCATTTGAGAGATTTGACTCGGTGTATGACATCGATGATCTGGGTCTTTTGTCGTATCCACTCTATTCTTTTACGGTCTCTCTTGGTTATTCCCATCAGCATATTTCGTTCCATTGAGCGTTGTGCTACCTGCAGTTTCCTTATGATGTCCGTTTAAAGGTTGATTCTCATCCATTCCATATGCGTTCCGTATTTTTATTGTATTGACGCTATACGTAAGCTTCCGTTCCGTATCAGTTTCATACTTTTTATTGTACAATTTATATCATTACGAAAATTTTATTTTAAAAATTTGTGTCTTTTTTAAAAGGTAATAGATTTAATGGGTGGATTTAATGGAGGTGAAAAGATGAATAAATATCAGCAAAATTTGTGAGATTTGTACCAGATGTAAGAACTTGACAACGCTGTTTCCGACACGCTTCAGTTCGTCCGCCAAAAAAATGTATGGATGGAAAGGATATGGAACGGAAGGGAAACGAAACGTATAGTGAGCATTGTCCTCCATATTCATTTACGCACTATATAATATTTTATGTAAACGGAAGGGAAATAGAAGGGAGCTGATATGGAAGGTATAGTGAGAATTAACCTTTAAGGGTCCAGGTTTCGCATCCATACGTCATGACTGGTAGTACACATCGGTCGAAGGAAATTTTCTTCTTTAGATAAAGTGGCATTCTAGATTTGAATATGTATAATATACAGGGCTGTTCACTACATACGACACGGAGTATGGTAGCTAAACGATTAGATTTTTACAAATTGTAAGTTTTGGATTCGTTGAAGGACTATTAGTGATAATATTTAAAAATATTTTTACAAGATACAGAGTGTACCAAATAAGTAAAAAATATTATAGTTTTATTTTTTTAAATGGAACACCCTGTATATTATTCTATTTTTAGATTCTACAATTAAAATAAAGGTAAATTTAATTAAGGTTTATCACACTTAAACCTTACCGTTTTTGAAATATTTTCAATTTTATGAAATTGCACTAAAAATTTTAAAGCTTCATTTCTCCAAGGGTATCAAAGTTTTTAATACTAAATATTTACTGAAGATTATTTATTGATCAGATATTGTGTTGCAATAATAAAAATGTTACTACCTTATACAGAGTGTCCAAAAATTTATATTAAATAATTACTAGCTTTAAACGGCAATAACTTGTTTAATTTAAATAGTATAACACCCTGTATATTTTACATGAATCATATGCACAATTTAATTGTTACAGGGTGTTCTATTTAAAAAAATACAACTATAATATTTTTTACTTATTTGGGACACTCTGTATCTTGTAAAAATATTTTTAAATTGTAGCCCTAATAGTCCTTTACCGAACCCAAAACTTACGATTTCTAAAAATCTAATCGTTTAGCTACAATACTCCGTGTCGTATGTGGTGAACAACCCTATATATCCTTAATAATTTAAGGTATTATAATATAAAGTGTGTCCAACGAGAGGATCTCTGACAGTGAGTTTTGTGACTTCTCATTTTACTAAACAGATAAATTAAATTTCCTGTAATTTTTTTGATGCCTTCTGCCGAAATCTTCCCTGGCTCGTTGGACAGACTTTACGTTTTAATTGCATTGAGTTTTATATTTTTGCAACTCTAAAATCCTAAAAAAAACTTTAACTAATGCCTGAAATTCTTAAACGATTTTCAGGTGCTGTCGAAAGCATGATCTGTTCTGCCATTTCTGGATCGGAGGATTTCAAACGAAATATGGATTATTCAATTGGAGATTGAATACTTTAATGCACTGTAACTGTGATGAAAGGTAAGTTCCATATTTTTTTTAATCCTATCTGAAATTGCTTACCTCCTGCAATTGAGAAAAAATCCAGCCATATTACTCCAACTGTAATAAAACATACTATAACATGTAACCTTTAAATCAAACAAACAAGTTTTTTCAACCGTACATCGGATACCTGGAGGTATCAGAATATGTTTTTTAATGATATATGTATAGGATCCTATAGTCTAGGAGCTAGCAACGTTTTCGAGAAAGTATTTTAAGAAAGCTGGCTCTTTGATATATCTTTTACTATGCTCTGTGGAACAGCATACTACTGCGCATCGGAAAAAGATCCTGTATTTTTTTATTTAGTCCGTTAAATTCTAGTACCTATTCAATAAAAATCGAACAAGTCTCCATAGCGCAGCGCGCAGAGGTTCCGATGCGAGAAGTCGGAATTGGAGACCGGCTTGGGGTATAAAACTTTTTTATTTTATTTTTGTTTATATTCTGCTAGTAAATTATTAAATATTTGTGTTTTTGAATCACCAGAATTATTTAATACTTTTTTTACTAAACACAAAACTGAGTTGGTTGGGTTGGGTACAGTTAGATACGTTAGATACCATATCTTCATAGGTGTTGCATTTTCAGTGTCACTTGGTATATTAATAAATAGATAAAATATAGTAGTATATTTGCTGCATCCTTTTAAAAAAATATTCAAAATACAAATTTATTATAAATTATAAATTAAAATTTATGATTATAAAAAATATATTTGTTCTTTCCACCATTAAATTTCTATCAAAAGCACTTAGTATTTTATTTTATGTCTTGGACTTGTATTATTGAAAAAGCCTAAATAAAACACTTTAAATAAAAAAAATGGTCATTATTAAATATACGAGTACATCTAAAAGCGAAGTAATATAAAGGGTATACCGGGTGCGTCTCAAAAGCGACTAACCTCTATAACTTTTTTATTTCTTCAGATAAAATAAAAAATCGGTAAAAAAACTTTTAAGTTAAACGGTTTTATCTTATGTGCACTGAAAACTAGAAAATAATAATAACAATTAGGTATTTTCAACTTCTAGTTCAGAAATATTTTAGTACTAGGCAGAATAGCTTTTAGGCATATTAGACTAAAATAAAAACGTGGGGCCCCTCTGAAATCCTACCTATGGCAAAGCATATCTTTATACTTTGGTAGATCATGAGCTCGGCGTTCGCTGGTGAAGCCGCCACGGCTGGTTATTGATTGTCAAAATCTCCAGTTACGATTATAGTAAGTCGATGCAATCCACACTTAGTATAGAAGAAAGTATTACAGCAATAGTTAATGGGCCCCACGTTTTTATTTTAGTCTAATATGCCTAAAAGCTATTCTGCCTAGTACTAAAATATTTCTGAACTAGAAGTTCAAAATACCTAATTGTTATTATTATTTTCTAGTTTTCGGTGCACATAAGATAAAACCGTTAAACAAAAGTTTTTACCGATTTTTTATTTTCTAGTTTTTAGTATTTAACGGAAATGCCTACCGAATATTCCTCATTCTATTTAATTAATTTAGTGCATCATTATTACATGGTTTTTACCTGATAATTTATTACAATCTAATTCCTCAATACATAGCCCTTCCAGAGACTTGACTCGACTTAGAGCCACGTATGCTTGCCCTTCCTCAAACAATTTTGAGCCCAAATACACTACTGCATGGTCGACTGTGCTGCCCCCTGCATTTTATGGACGGTGGATGCCCATGACAAAATTAAGGGTAACATCCTTCTTTCAGCCGTACCATAATTGAATTTTGCTGGAAACTGTATGGCTTTCGGGTGTATAACGTGTATGCCGTCTCTGCCAAAGTCAATCCAAACTGATGGTACATCTGTTTCGTACATTTAGGTTCGACGGAACTGAGGCCAAACAATTTCTGTAATGTGGCCTATAGCACCATTTACCAATCCTTTTGTAACGTCAATGTTAGACCGCAACATTACTTTTGCTCCTACAAATATTTCAAGTACTGATGGTAAGCCTCCAGTCTTATTTATATCTGCTGGTATTATATTTGCTAAATTTAAATTATCTCTATTTCGTGTGGCGTCAATTAGTTGGTCCTGTGCTTTAATGGTATAAATTCGAGATCCCTTATTCCGGAATAGATTTAAAACAGCAGCGTTGTGATTGTTTACTTGCTGATTAGTGGGGTATACCCTTAACGCTTTGTCTGTTACAAACTCATCACTTGGGGTTTGAAGTTCCCACGAGTAATGGACATTTTAGCGGTCGACCCCCAGAGGTCCTGTAGAGGGCAAGGCTATAATATACAACAAGAGGCGCCCAATCTTGAGGGAAAACGCTTGCGACATTACATTTTAGCCACCCTAATGCCATACAGTCCTCAGCACGTTTTAACCTATTACCTTAACTTGGGTGGTAAAGCTACCGCTAACGTAGGTACATCTAATCACCTATTTTTTTTTCTGTCCTTCTAACGTCACACAATCTTGGACACAACTGTTCTGGACACGACTACTCATGCCCTCACCTAATACGCCATTTTGTAACGACGTCCACCTTGGATTTTAAATTTTGTCATAATCACAGTATTCTACTAGTGTAGCCCTTTCATTTGATACCCATATTGAGGGGGTTGTGGAAAAATATGAAATCCGCCATTTTGTACCAGCGGCCATCTTAGATTTACAATGTTATTGATATTACTATATTGTATTGTCATCGGAACTAAAGGTGTGTACCAAATTTCACATCAATCTGACAACAGGAAGGTACTTAAATTTCAATTTCTAATTTTGACCCAAATAAACAAACAAATAAATAAATACCGTACGAGTCGAGCTCAATAAAACCGATTAAAAACGAGATTTGGTATGTTAGTATGTGACATAAGTTTACGTACGCATGCGCATTTCTTATATTTTTACACGTATTTGCGTATACAATTTTTTACGTCTACGTATACATGTCAGCAGCGTTGTTGTTCTCTATATTTTAAGGTTGATTGACGTAGTATTCAATTGTTTTTGGTCACTTCCTGTTTCACCGGAAATGACTACAACTTTTGATTTTTAAATAGCACTCTCGGTTTTTTTTACTTTATTCGATAGAAAATGACACTCTTAATAGAATGACATACCATATGTCAATTTTTAACATTTTCGCTTAAAAAATCGTATTTTAAATTTCAATCTACAGTGCCATGGCTGTGTTAGAAACACTAATTTTTAATCAGGGAACCTTAAAAAATAGATTTGTTCATCGAATGTTTTTCATGTCTTATCCTGGCCGGTTATAAGATACCCAAATCGTATTTTTAGCATATTTGGAAAAAGCATTTTTTTGCGAATAATTTGGCACCAAACACTTATACCGTATGATCGAATAAAAACGGCGTCAGCGATGGCTATGAAATGAATATCGCTGTCATTTTATATGTAAAATTATATGGGAAATGTCATCGATCGTCATTTCCAAGCCAACTGGACGCCATTTTCTTTCGATCGTACGGTATATTTCAACAATACGTATAAGACGGTACGTATTTCGAGACAAATTGTCATTATGAACCACATGTTACAATTTCTAGTAAACTATATGGGAAATATCAAAAGTTGACATATGATACGTCATTCTATTCAGAGTGTCATTTTCTATTGAATAAAGTAAAAAAATGCCGAGGGTATTATTTATAAATCAAAACTTGTAGTCATTTCCGGTGAAATAGGAAGTCACTAAAAACAATTGAATACGTCAATCTGCCATAATTTATATCATATAGGTACTAACATACCAAATCTATTTTTTTTTTATCTGAAAAAATAAAAAAGTTATAGGGGTGAGCCACTTTTGAGGGGCACTCCGTATATTGTTTTTTATAATTGGGTTGTTTCTGGATCGACAACACGAAAAATTAAATATAAAGGGTGTTGCATTTTAAAAAACAGAAAATTACTTTATATTTTTTAAGCACTCTGGACAAGTTCCCATTAGGATATAATAAAGTTAGGTACCTAGAGATTACCAGATCAACTGAAGTAAACATCTAAGTATATTTGTAATATTTTTTATTAATATAACAAAATATACTTCAAAATTATCGAAATTCTTTGTATTTTATATCTAGTTTTATACTTTGAAATATATTTCAACTAAATTTTCTAGTAATTCTAATATGAAATTTAAGTCAAACTATTAAAACTCGTTGTGGTAAAAATAGAATACCCGATACGTTGAAAATCTTTGTGGTGGTGAATCCGTGTAAACATAAGTAATGTTATAAAGGTATACGTGTAGGTATACCTACATCAATAGTGAAGCTTGAAAGACTTCAATTACCAGCGTGATTGATTTTGTTTAGAACTACAATTAATCTCTGTTATTTTTTTGTATACAGATACGATAACAGGCAGGTGAAATCCATCAGACAGTTTTAAACATGTCTACTTTATGGTCTATTTTGCTTTATAATACAAAACTATTTTTATTAGGTTTGGTAACCTGGGTTAACCCAAGGAGAGAATTTTATTTGAGAAAAATAATGAGAAATTACGAGACCTAAAGATTTAAAATTGAACGTAGCTATTATAGAAGAGATATTTGTCAAATAATGTATGTTTATACTATGGTACTAAAAATTACTTCAGATAACTCACTACAAACAGCAGTAGGTACTTATAGGGAAATTATTATAACTTTGGTTGTACATCATAATATACGAGTTGTTTTAATTTCCCTATATGTACGTTGTTTTAGTGGCCTAAAAATAATGAATAATGGAAGCCCTAGTGAAACAAGATATTGACAGGCCTTATACAGAAACTCTCGCCCATATACAGGGTGATTTTCCTACGATGTTTTCTATGGATATCTCGGAAACTACCGGAGATAGAGAGTCGGTTAAATTGGGAAAGAATTGCAGTTTTGTGGGATCATAAATATACGCCTTTCAAATTTTTGAAAAAGTTCATGGCTTACTTAGATATTTCGAAAAATGCAAATTTTGGCTATTTTAAAAATTGTCCCTAATTCCATTATAATCTATTTTAGACAAAAAGTTTTCAGATAAAAATTTTCAGTTGTAGAAAATCACATCCCTAATGAGTTTGTGTTCTCCGATTTTTTCTAAAGCCTATCATTTTTGACATATTATGACACAACATGTTTTTTTTAATGGAACCCATAGGCCATGACTTCATAAGAAGCGCCGTTTTTAAGCTTTTCAGCGATATAAGCCATAATATGTTTTTTTTTAGTAATAATTACTAAGTTATAGCCAATTCTTATCATTTTTAAACAATTTCACTTAGTTAGGCATGGAAACAAGATCAATCGTCGTGAAATGTGAAAATGTCACTTCCAAACTTAGTAAATTAAAATAAATAAAAATTGTAAATATGAATCTTTCAAATGAAGAAAAGCGTGGGGGATTATTGGGGGGACACCCCCCATAATAAAAAAATGTTAAAATTATTTATATCATTATTATGCGAACTCAGGGATAGGAAGAGGTTGACCAATTGCATGGATCTCCTCGACCACCTGGTCTATCCATTTTTATTTTTTTTATGCGATATGGTTAACAACAAGGTTTACAAGATGTTTTAACAAGAGGCGGTACGAGAGAAGTTTTATTAAGTCGACCGGTCGTTCTGTAGTAATTCAGTTTTAAAAAGATGCATTTATGTACTCACAACAATGGCGAATTTTTTGAACATTATATAAAATAACTTAAAGTGTATGTATAGGGTGGACCATTTTGGTTGCTTCTATAGGGTATCTAGGAAACCGTGAGAAATATTCAAATTTTGATACTGCAGTCTCGGGTTCTTTTTTTGAAAAAATTACATTGGCGCAAACGGATCATGACTATCTTGATCGGTTTCGAAGCTACAGGGGGATTCTCAAATTTTGTACTTTTTGAAGATGTTCAATAGTTTGTTTATTTCAGCAATCACGGAAAAATGAATTATACATTCTTAAGGGACTTTTCTGTGTAGAATGCAGTGGCGTAGTCAGACTTTTTCGAAAAAAATATTTTTTGAGATATTAACTATACTTATGTTTTTTTTTAAATAGAAACCCCTGTATATTTTTAAATTTTCTTATTCAGCTTGGCATGGGCTTCTCGAAAATATATAACACTCTATATTTATTTTCACTATTAACCTCAACATTTCAATTTTTTCTTAAAATATTCACTTAGTAGTAGGCCGCGCCGAGTAACAAAGTAAACGGTTGTCATGGTGATCGGAACATGCCTTTGATGGATGCGGGACATTTCATTTCAACAAATTAAAGTATGTGTATTTTAAATAATAAAAAAAGAGTAAATTTAAAAACAGAAACAAAAGAACATATTTTAATATAAACTCAAGAGGTTACCTCAATCGGGCTTCTCAGATGCCGCCGTTAACAGCATTTCAATAGCTCTACTTGATGTTGTTGGATCTAGTGTTACGGCTCCGAGGACAATAATATATTGATTTTATTCATCTTCTTTCTGATAATTTTTCAGACGCGGATTTTGAAAAGATCTAAAATTGATTAAACTATCTTCTAATCTTTTAAAAATGGCTGGGTTTGGTTGCTCGCGCTCTGGATACCGCTCAAAATATAAATCAGCTGCCATTTGCTTATGTTTGCTAGACTCAATATAACATTCTAACACAATATTATATTTTTCAAAATTTTCAAATGTACTCATTTTTTTATTATTTTAAATACACACACTTCAATCTGTTGAAATGAAATATCACGCATCCATCAAAGGTATGTCCCGATCACCATGACAACCGTTTACTTTGTTACTCGGCGCGGCCTACTATCTATTAAGTGGATGTTTTAAGAAAAATTTGAAATGTTGAGGTTAATAGTGAAAATAAATATAGAGTGTTATATATTTCCGAGAAGCTCATGCCAAGCTGAATAAGAAAATTTAAAAATATACAGGGGTTTCTATTTTAAAAAAAAACATAAGTATAGTTAATATTAGTGTTCGACCGATAGGCTTTTTTTGGCCGATAACGATAATCGGCTACCGATATGTTTCAGGCCGATATGATATATATCGGCCTATCGGCGTATTTTTTTAATTGCCGCGAGGGCCGATTTTTATAGTGGCGAGGTTCAGCTCAAGTTCTTCCGCCTATATTATGCATATAATTTAATTCCGAACATCTGGCAACATTGCACCACGGTAGTAGTAATAACTTTGGTAATAATAATAATGAATTAATGACCTTGGTAAATCCTCTAATCGTCTTCGCGACACAGCGGCCGTTTCCGAGCATCCCGAGTTTCTTTATTATTCGGTATTTCCCAGAACACGCATTTTTCGTTCACTAGACTCTGGGCTTGTTTTGGGATTGAATTTGTCTAATCCTGTTAGGGTGTTTATTTTTAAATGCGTGTTGTGTTTAAACTAAATTAAAATGGCTTCAAAGAAAAGTATTTATTGGAAATATTTCGAGAAGAATAAATTATCTGTGACAGCTAAGACTTCGACGGTTAAGTGCCAATTATGTGTTTTATTTATTCGTTACTGTTTATCTTTTTGTCTTATTTTAAGGAAATCGTCCGGTTTGTGTTCCTATACATTCCTATACTAAAGCTTTTTTTAGACAGATTTAAGGGAAATTTTTTTTTTTCAAATTTTCTGTTTTAGTTTATTTTTCTGTTTATTATTTTAAAGAATCCGTTTCAGTCTGTATTCATATATGTTTAATAAAGTTGTTCCTAAAAAAATCAAGTTCAGTTAATTTTTTTGTGAATAATCAATAAAATAAAATATCGGCCGATATACATTTGTATATCGGCCGATACCGATAATCGGCATGATGGCCGATATGGCCGATATTTTCATATCGGTATCGGTCGATCACTAGTTAATATCTCAAAAAATATTTTTTTCGAAAAAAGTCTGACTACGCCACTGCATTCTACACAGAAAAGTGCCTTAAATATATAATTCATTTTTCCGTGGTTGCTGAAATAAAGAAACTATCGAACATCTTAAAAAAGTACAAAATTTGAGAATCCCCCTGTAGCTGCGAAACCGATCAAGATAGCCACGATCCGTTTGCGCCAATTTATTTTTTTCAAAAAAAGAACCCAAGAGCGTAGTATCAAAATTTGAATATTTCTCACGGTTTCCTAGATAGCCTATAGAAACAACCAAAATGGTCCAACCTGTACTTAGTGATATTATATTTTAAATCTTAGTTTGTGTAATGTAAATTCTAAAGATCCGTTTAATAGTATATTCTCTCTTTTTATAAGTTATAAACTCGGTTATAAATCATAAAAAAATAAGAATGCCATGCCAACAAAGTGAATTAGTCAAGAAAGATGAGTATTGGCTATAACTCAGTAATTTTTCAAAAAAAAAAACATATAGCTTATATCGCTTAAAAGCTTAAAAATTGCGCTTTTTATGAAGTCATGGCCAACTATGGTTTCCATTTAAATGGTGGTAATTTTTTATCGAATAATGTAAAAAAGTACCGAGGGTGCCATTTAAAAATCAAAAGTTGTAGCCATGTCCGGTGAAAGAGGAAGTGACCGAAAACAATTGAATACGTCAATCAATCCTAATTTGTGTCATATACTCGCATACCAAATCTCGTTTTTTTATTTGAAAAAATAAAAAAGCTATATGGGTGAACCACGTTTGAGACGCACCCGGTATTAACAACAGCTTAAAAAATGTAATTATTAAAAAAATATATTACAAATACTATATCATCAAATACTATTATATACCGCTATTGTGTAAATATTTGATTTATTAGTAAACACATACACATAACCATACATTAACTGAAACAATCTGATGTCCGTCAGGTTTTCTTTGAAGGTACGATTAGAGAAGTAACACGTGATAGATCAAACAGTACTATAATTTAGAAAGAGGTGTAAATGCGTTATGGACCAAAAAATAAATTGATGTTTAGTTATTCAATAGAACAAGTAAAACGTCTTCCGGTACTATAATTATCGCCATAAAGCATTTGTTCTAAGAATATAATAGATCGTTCCACGTATCAAACGTATTTTGTTTGAATTTGAATATATAACTGATGACCACTGTTCTACTTTAAAATATAAACTGTTTAGATAATAACGCTAAAATTGTATTTAAGCTATTCATAATTATTTTTTAGTTCAATTTTCAATTCTGGATTACAGTACACATCTGACTGGTATGATATTCTATCACATAATGTCATATACCCCATTTGATTGCAAAAGAGGGTTATCTCGCTTATTGATAAAGATAGAACTTTGCGAACTTCGCGAATTTGAGCTACCAAACAAAATTATTGTTATGGCTTCCTTAGTTCCCGTGATACGGGGAGATTTTAAAAATTTTCCAATTTCAGACACCTCTCGAATCTCAGTTGTCTGACAATAGACAGTTAAAGCACGGCCAAAGACGTAGACGGAAACGTATCGTTTGACATGTCCGCTTGCGCAGTGAGAAATTTACTTGCGTTTACGGATACGTGATACGTATCTTTACGTGCCTTTACGTACGTACAAAACGCAAATGATTTTCTGTGAAACGGATTTTCATCCGAATGAGGCCGAACGTACAAATTCACAAACAACTCGTTTCCACAACTGGCTAGTAATTCAGTTATTTCATAAATTTTGGTGCCAGTGTAACAGAAGCGGGCCTATTTTATTACAATAAATTAGTATGAAAATCTTAAGCATCGTAATAAACTCATTTTGGAATCTATTTCATTAAATGCTAGTTCTTAGCCAAAATCCATATGAGGTTTCTAAAAGATGGAATCTAATAAATAATCAGAAAACTGAGGTTGTATATTATGATGATATTCTACACGATTGCTTCGTGTAGGCCGGGTACAGTTGACATAAGTGTTAATATTTATGTATCTGCACTACTAATCCATTTCACCAATATAGTTGGTCTTCCTTCACAGAATTTGAAAAATGATGCGCGTTTGAAAGTGTGATTTCTGAAACTTCTCAACCTACAAACTATCCACGTACATAACAATTTACTTCATCTAAGGATATCTGGGTCCTCATGACTCTCTCCATACTTTAAAATGATCTATAGTATTCCATATTATCCATTTTAGACAAGTAATTTGTATTCAATAAAAAAGTGATTTTAATTAATTATTTTTTAAATTTAGTAGGCATTTCCATTTCTTTTTTAATTTTGTATAATATCGCATAATATATTATGAAATTTAAATTACAAAGAATCTATGTTACTAAAAATAAGGTGCTTTAATTTTCATTAGGTTCTTAGGATTAAGATTTTTGAATTGAAGAATTTTATGAAGTTCGTATTTCCAACACAAAAATGAATTCTAAAACATAATAATTCACTGTTATTTTATAAATGTCTTATTATTTATTTTGTTTCTTTAATATATTATGTACATAATGTCCGTTTTGATTATTTTAATTACACAAAAATATAAAGAAAAATAAATGAACTGAAAACATTATCCATGTTAACAAATAACTTGCGCAGTCAAGGAGTGATTTATGTGAACGCATCACGTCTAAAACTTATAAAATCAGAGTGTATAATAAAAGTTATACTTAATACTTAAAAAATCATGATATCGTACTTCTTCAACGCTATTCGAACGAAAAACGTACAATGAAAAGAAATGTGTTTGTACGGATTTGGAATATGTCGGATGGGATTGGAGTATCCAAATTTATGAAGC
The DNA here is from genome assembly GCF_002938485.1 of Sitophilus oryzae. Lineage (NCBI taxonomy): Eukaryota > Metazoa > Arthropoda > Insecta > Coleoptera > Curculionidae > Sitophilus > Sitophilus oryzae. The sequence goes on along the minus strand of NW_022147056.1, from coordinate 108,052 downwards.
GCATAGTTCGGAAACCATAAGTCCCGGAGCAAAAATGTATAGAATCATTTTTACAGAGAATTTTGTCAGCTTTATTTCTTTATATAGAGCGTTTTTCGGTAGATGTCATAATTTCCGAGATATAAACAAAAAAAAAGTGAAAAAAATTACATTTAATTCCTCCCCAGTCCTCGAGCTCATCGTCTATCTTCGGGGACTTTTGACACATATCATCCCAAGTCTAGAGAAATCGTTTAAAACCATTTTCAAAACTGTGGGATCTTTTTGCACCGATTTGTCTAATTTGACTGGGCTATTAGTGGAGTATTATAATTAAATTTGTAGATACAAACAATTTTCTATAAAATCAATTTTATTACTTCCATCTACAAAATTAACATAGTGATAAGAGCATCCCAAAGGTTTAAAATTGATATATTTTTATTTCTATCTATAATTAATAATAAAAATCACAGATAATATCTATCAATTAAGTTAATTCACTTCAGGTGTCAGAATTTGACATTTTTATTTAAACAGGAAATAGCTTTACGAGTATATTTAACATTAATTGAACAAGGTACAATAGAGGTAATTAAAAAACCAACCGTTACAAAAAGATCATTTTTATTCTGCTGGAGTATCATCGCGTGTGATTCGAAATTTTTACAAGCAGCAGGTCGCGTACAAATACAGGGTGTCACCTTTCATACGACACTGTTTCTCCTAGAAAGAACGAAAAATTGTATTGGAATAATTTTTTTTGGAGAATATGTATTATGATTTGTTCTATATTTTAAAATTGTTTGGACCTATAGAGGGGATGTCTCAAAAAGCTAAATAGCATAGTTGTGTCATTTTAATTGATATTATATCATATTAGTTGATTTTCGCATTCTTCCTGGTTGTAGCACCGACATAAAAAAGCGTTCTGATGTTTCTTCTTCAGATTGAGAAAACCTGCATATATATAGCTTCTTCTATAAATTCCATCACGTTTAGATGCCTAATCAGCTTACAGTGCCCGGCTGTTAGTAGACCCTCTACAGCTTTGTTTGTCTTTCTGTCTTTGTTTGCCAGGTTTACCATGAATTTTCGCGAATGCTCTACTATGAACTTTTAGAAGAAATAAGTTCTTTCCGTCAACAGTCGTACGTATTCTTGACTTGAGCCACTTAATTCCACTCTATTTCTACTACAACCAATTTTCTATAACCAACTGTTGACGACAGAACGACACTGATTTAATTTCACAAATGTAGTGCTAAGTTTGCGTCCAGCATTGGAACAAACGTTCACCCCATAGAGGTTCACCCCATAGTGTAGAACACACACAATAATTGCAATAATTTCGAAAACTGTACTAAATTGAGTACTAACGTTCCAACGTTGGTACGGCTACACACACATACTTGTATATAATATATATATTGTCAAGAAAAATGGCGTATCCGCCAGAAATTAAAAATGTATTACTGGTTGCCTGCACAACCGCAACGTATCCGCCAGAAATTAAAAGACTTTTTCAGGCGCCATCTTTTAGTCAAGTCGAGAAGTAAGGGAATCAGACAATGGAATTGTCTGGTATGAAGAAGTGCGCTTTCCGAGAATTGGGGAAATTTCGAGAAGCAGTCAATAGAGTATATAAGCCGGAGCCATCGACCACTGAGACAGTTTTTTGAAATTTGAATATACCGCGTGGAAATTGAAAATCGGACAATTTGGTGAAGGAATCTTATAAATAGTTAGTTGTTGTGTGTTATAAGTTAGTAATTGTGTATAAAGTAAGAAAAATAAATTCGTTAAGTATTTTATCGTGAGTTTAAATTAGTGGACCCACGGAATCCGTAACAATTGGTGTCAGAAGTGGGATTCAAGAGGATTTTAAGAAGAAATTAAGAAGTGGTTGGAAGATTTTTAGACCGAATTAGAGTATTTTTTATGGTTGGTACAAAGGGAACAAGCGAAGAAAATGGAGGAAGTAAGCAAACTATTAGGCGATTTTATGGAGAATATGAGAAGAGAAAAGGCAGAAGAACAAGAGAAGCTGCGAAAGAAAGCAGAAGAACAAGACCGCCTACTGAAAATTCTGGAAAATCAAGACAAAATTTTCGAAGATTTGAAAAATTCAACGACAACAAGACAAAGAAGAAGAACAGGACCGGCTTGAGAAAATTTTAGAAGATATGAAAATTCAACGACAACAAGACAAAAGAAGAAGAACAGGACCGGCTTGAGAAAATTTTAGGCAATTTAGAAAGTCGTCAGAAGAATGAATGGAGGGAAATTTAGAAGATATAGAAACGCGCCGCCAAAAAAGAAAGACAAGAAGATCAGGACCGTCTTAAGAAAACTTTAGAAAATCAGGAATTTCGACTACAGAAGAATTTTGAAGACCTGGAAAAACGACAGGAGAACCAATTCCAAGAAGTCGTAGAAGATCTGGAGGAACGCCTTCAGCAGAAAATGGAAAAATTAGAGATGGACATACAGAAGACCAAGGTACAAGCAAGGACACCTGGCGTCTCTGGAACTGCGAACCTCAAGGCCCCGACCTATGATGGACAAACTACTTGGACAATGTACCACCGCCAGTTTGAAGCAGCCGCTGCTGCCAACGGATGGACTGACCAGGAGAAAGCAGCGGCACTCGTCATCGCGCTGCGTGGCCCTGCCCTGGAATTGCTACAAACTATTCCTGCAGCCCAACAGCAGGAATACGAAACATTAGTTGCTGCATTGGACAGAAGATATGGCGACCAACATCGACGCCAACTTTACCAGGCCCAGATCAAGACACGCCTGCAGAGGTCCGGAGAGAGTCTGCAGGAATTTGAAACTGAACTTACGTCGGCTGGTACACCTAGCATACCCAGAAGCACCGGAAGGGGTTTAGGGGAGGAACTCGCTGCTCAGTGCTTTATTAGCGGACTGAGGGACAACGAATTGCAGAGGGCGCTGCAAATATCCCGATTTTCTACCAGCAGCGAAGCACTGGTCAGGAGCGCTGGAAATAGAAGCTGCATTTAGCGCCATTCCTAAACCGAAGATAGGCTCGGTAACGGTTGAGGAACAGCCAAAGAGTTCTCACATACGTTTGGAGGGAGATGTTTAATAAACTATGTGAATTACTAGTGAACAAGAGAGTCAACAACACCCAGACAGAGAACCAAAAGAAGATTCCAGGATATGAGGTGCTATGGATGCGGCAGGAATGGCCACATCAAACGAGATTGTCGCATCCAAATGCGATTCCATTCACCATCCAGAGAACATCGGCACATCGGAAGATCCCAGGACATAAGTTGCTTATAGATGTGGCAGGAATGGCCACATCAAACGGGATTGTCGCATCCAAATGCGATTCCATTCACCATCCAGAGAACATCGGCACATCGGAAGATCCCAGGACATAAGTTGCTATAGATGTAGATGGGAATGAATGCCCACATCAAACAGGATTGCCGCGTCCAAATGCGATTCCGTTTACCATCGAGAGAACATAGGCACCAGGAAATCAACACTAATGAGCGAGTATTGGCTGAAGAAAACAGAGCCCTAGGATGCTTTCCGTTAGGAGTCTAGGAAAAACCGCTGACAGTTTGGTGATCAACAGCAGGAAGGTCAATGGTAGAAAAATTGGAATGACTGTGGACACAGGCGCTATGAGCATCGTTGGTGCGGACTAACTCAGTGCAAGGATTGAAGATGATGCCTCTTAGAAGAAGAGTGTATTTACGTGTACAGTTACGGGGGAAATGGCCGTTGTACGGGAGAGGCTTTCATGGAATTGGAGTTAGGGGAATTTGAAGTTTCGGCATAGCGTTTTAGTGGCAGACATTGAAGATGATTTTTATCATGGGTATGGATGTGATCAGTCAACATGGTTTTCGTTTGATCACCATAGAAACATCCTGAAAATCGGAAATGAGGAATTTTCTGTATCTAAAGAGAAGAGACCAGGAAATATGGAAGAAAGATCATCGAAATTGTGATGATACCTGGTGATACCAAAGAAGACTGTGTTCGAGAAAATAGAGGAAACCTCTGGTGCCGTGTAGGACGGGTACAAATTATCGACAACGAGCCAGATCGACGACGAGCTACTTTGGGCAAGAAAATGAAACATCGCGAAAGCACTATCAGAGTAAGGAATTTTAAACTGAGAACTGACGAACAATGGACGACGATACAGTTGAGGAAAGATCAAATGGAAGATCCAGACATCGGAGCAATACTACGGCTCAAGGAAGGTAACGGCGAGAGACCACCGTGGCAGGATATTGCGGACAGAGGGCTCGTTTTCAAAGCTCTCTGGGCTCAGTGGAATTCACTGGTGATTGAGAATGGATTGATAAAGCGCACGTGGGAAAGTGCGGATGGCAGGACAGTAACAACTCAGTTACTGGTACCAAGGAAGAAAGTCACCCAGGTATTGGAAGAAATTCACGGTGGTAAAACTGGAGCCCATCTTGGAGTAAACAAGACCTTGAGTAAGCTGAGAGACCGTTTTTACTGGGTGGATTATTGCGAAGATGTTAAGAAATGGTGTCAACGTTGTAAGATTTGCGCAGCTAGACAAAGACCAAGTACTCGATCTGGGGAAGAAATGGAACAGGATAGCGTTGGACTGTCGTTCGAAAGAATCGCTAGGAAGGAAAGATTATTGGACATTCATAAGGCCGTTAGAAGTAAGATTGCGCTAGCCAGTGACCGGATGAAAGCTCATTACGACCTCAGAGCTAATTCTACGGGATTTCAACAGGACGATAGGGTATGGTTGTATAACCCACAGCGCAAGAAAGGAAGGTCCCCAAAGTTAACTCCAGCATGGGAAGGTCCTTATACAGTCATCAAGAGGATAAATGATGTTGTGTACCGGATTCAACGCAGCCCTAGAAGTAAGATGAAAGTAGTTCATCTGGATCGATTGAAGAGATACCAGACAGGAAACCTTGATCGGGACGATCAAATTTGAGAAGGGGGCAATGTCAAGAAAAATGGCGTATCCGCCAGAAATTAAAAAATGTATTACTGGTTGCCTGCACAACCGCAACGTATCCGCCAGAAATTAAAAGACTTTTTCAGGCGCCATCTTTTTAGTCAAGTCGAGAAGTAGGGAATCAGACAATGGAATTGTCTGGTATGAAGAAGTACGCTTTCCGAGAATTGGGGAAATTTCGAGAAGCAGTCAATAGAGTATATAAGGCGGAGCCATCGACAACTGAGACAGTTTTTGAAATTTGAATATACCGCGTGGAAATTGAAAATCGGACAATTTGGTGAAGGAATCTTATAAATAGTTAGTTTGTTGTGTGTTATAAGTTAGTAATTGTGTATAAAGTGAGAAAATAAATTCGTTAAGTATTTTATCGTGAGTTTAAATAGTGGACCCACGGAATCCGTAACAATATAATATAAATATTATTCTTGAATAATATTTATATTTTGGTGGAGGCCAAGTACAGCTTGAAATAATTTTAAAATGTAGTCCAAATGTACATACTTGTAAAATTTTATTCCCATATAGCTTGTCGCTCTTCTAGGAGAGTTCGAGTCATATGAAAGGCGCCACCCTGTATAAGGCCATGCGAGATTACTATACAAGCATAATGTCAGACCATTTATCTCCAATTCAAACGGTCCCGAAGCTGTTAATAACACCCATTAAAAATACCAGTAAACGTATTTACCTAATGAATGTCTTAGCGTAAATTTGTACGTTGTTAAGTAGCTGTGAAAGACTGGACATGCTTTCTACAGTAGAATGGCTCGACAAATATTGATTTGTTTGGTATTTTGATTAGGAGAATGATTTGAGCACGTCCCAAACGGTTCTTAATGTTGCGTAATTGGTTGTTAATAAGCATTTATAATAGTTGTAATAATTACACTATTCATAGCTTTTCGGTTGTATTGTTTAACTTAATTATAAACATTTATCAGTTAAGTGTTGTGATATATTCTATTTCTAAATTATTTAAATAGAATTTATACAATATCTAACATCAGAAAAGGTTTGGAAAAAGAGGCATGGACGAAAGATAAATGCCAAGAGAAAAAAAAACAGTTAGAATTTATTTTATGACTTTGTTAACATGACTTGCAAGGTAAAACAGTTATTGATATGCAGAAAAAAAACACAAAATTACAATTTTGAAGTACAATAATGGCAAAATATTATCAGAAGGTACAGTTGTACAAATATAGGAAGAGACTTGGGGATAGCACCGACCGCGTGTTATTTTATATTTCTCACATCTCTAGCTATACTTGTTAAGTTGTACAGAAAAACTAACAACGTGGAAGAATTATCTATGGAATGAGGGAATTCTCAAGATGTAATTTACTCAGATATATTGATAGCTAATCAGATATATTGAATACTCAGATATACCGGGTGCGTTTTAAAAGTGGCCCATCCCTATAACTTTTTTATTTTTTCAGATAAAAAAATGAGATTTAGTATGTTAGTATATGACATAAATTAGGATTGATTGACGTATTCAATTATTGTTTTCAGTCACTTTCTGTTTCACCGGAAATGACTACAACTTTTGATTTTTAAATGGCACTCTCGGTATTTTGTTTTACTTTATTCGCTAGAACATGAGACTCTTAATCGAATGACATATCATTTGACATATTCGCTCAAAAACAAATTTTATTTTAAATTTCAATCTAGAGTGCCATGGCTATGTTAAAAACACTAATTTTTAATCAAGGAGCCTTGGTAAAATAGATTTGATCGCCTAATGTTTTTAGCGTCTTGTCCTGCCGGTTAAAAGATGCTCAAATCGTATTTTTAATCATATCTCAATTTTTTCAAATGGAACGAGGGTGGCTCATTAGCATATTTGGAAAAAGCATTTTTTACGAATAATTTGATATCACACACGAGTATTTCGAGTCAATTTGTTACAATTTCAAATAAACCATATGCGAAAATGTCAGAAGTTCACATACGATATGTCATTCTATTGAGAATGTCATTTTTTATCAAATAAAGTAAAAAAATACCGAGGGTGCCATTTAAAAATCAAAAGTTGTAGTAATTTCCGGTGAAACCAAAAGTGACCGAAAACAGTTGAATATGTCAATCAATCTTAATTTATGTCATATACTAACATACCAAATCTCGTTGTTTTATCTGAAAAAATAAAAAAGTTGTAGGGGTGAGCCAGTTTTGAGACATACCCGGTATTGAAGCTAATCATCAATAGCACACAAAAATATTAAGATCTTTTAAGCTTTTTAACCCTGGAGAAAACCCCAGAAATGGATAATCGCAACATTCAGAGCCATTATTTATTAAATTAGATTCTTCAGGTGACTATCGACCTGATACACACTGTGACCCCTTTTTCAGATCTATTGTGGTCCTCTTCTGGTCCTTAGTTCTACTAAGTTACATTCTCTAGTCCTATCCTTTTCAAAATGTCTAGCAACTTAGAAACTGAACCCCCTCTGTCAATGGCCTATCATTACCTATTATAAAACATGTCCTGTCGTTTCTTCTTCAGATTAACAGAACCTGCACATGGCTTCGTCCGTCATTCACATTAGCTTTTGATGACTATTTAGCTTGTTAGTAGTTGAACTTTTTCGCCTGTTTGCCCTGGTCAGTTTCTCCACCATTCTAGAGATTTGTTGACCACCCATTGTTCTCCGGCTACTCCCGTGACTGCTTTTACAACGCCACAGAAGGGTTCTGCGCCTAATGAATGGCATTCATGGGCCTTGCCTGGCTATTTCTATCAAATATCTAAAGTTGACATATGATATGTCATTCTATTCAGTAAAAAGTAAAAGTAAAAAAAATTAAAGAGTAAAAAATACCGATGGTGTCATTAAGCAAAGTTATAGCCATTTCCGGCGAAACAGGAAGTGACCAAAAACAACTGAATACGTCAATCAATTCTAATTTATGTCATATACTAACTTAGCAAATGTCGTTTTTTATCTAAAAAAATATAAGTTTTTAGGGTGAGCCACTTTTGAGACGCACGGTATACAGTACGTCTGTCCGTTCTGTAGCTACAGGGGTATCCCATTGAGAGGAAACGATATTATCTCGATGTTTTCGTAAAAAAATAGACGACGCGTCCCATCAATAAAATTCGACAAATTTGCAAGTAGCCAATAAAATGAGTGGGCAGAGCGAGGCACAGTTCCAGCAGACGTACTGTAATAGGTAGCGGTTTACAAAATATATTGCTGTTTATTTAAATGTTTTTGTCCGCATTCCTTTCATAGACACAGATCCAACCTTAGACGTACTGTAGCTAGTAGGTACTTTGTTATGTGTAACCACAAAACTTTTTATAGTACATCTGCTGGATCTGTTGATGCAAAATACGGACAAAAAACTAAATTAATAACAACAGCAATATATTTTCTACGATCGATTTGACGAATGCGTCACCTGACTACTACAAACGTTGAGCCACAATGATGGGGAACACGTCGTCAATACAGCTATCAGCGTCGTTTCCCTCACAATTAACAGAACAATTGAAGCTAATAAAAAAGAAAAAATTTTGGTTGATATATTGAGGTCCAACATTTTATACATAGAATTTTTGTTGTTATATATTTAATACCTTTTATTAAAAATAACGTAAAAGAAGGATACTATTCAAGTTTATGACATGTATACTTATTAAATGTTATTAAAATGTATTATAAAAAAAAAAAAAAAAAAAAAAAAAAAAAAAAAAAAAATACGTTTTTTATAAAAACCTACCTTGTTTTTTCTATCAGCCTTACCAGACATTCACACAATCAATATTCTCCTGTGCACCCCTCTAAGCGATGCAAAGTTTTATTATCTTGCCACGTTGTCACCACAAATATACCGGCTATTTAGAGAGAGCATTTTTCATTCGCTTTTATCTATGTCCACCATCTCAAAAAGTTTTTGATTTTTTTTACCTGCCGGCCGCAGAGAAGACGGCTCTTTTCTGGGATTTTCGACCCTTTGTCTGTTATCTCCTCCATCGTCCTGCATATTTACTTAATTTAATTAGATATAACATCTTCCCTTTATTTAAAATGCGTATAATGACACGTTTAATACGTCCTTTTGTATTAAGACTTTTTCCGAATCCTGGTTTGGAATTTAAAGTTTGAGAAGTTGAGAGTAGCTTAAGGGGAAAGAGATATACAGAATGTTAACACATTCAAAACACGAGAAAAGTGTTGATATGAACCGCCTATTTAAAAATAGATATATTTCTTTAAATTCTATACATTTAGTTTTAAGACACTCTGTATATAAAGAAAATTATTGATTTTAAAATATTATTCGCAAAACCAGAGAGTTGGTAATGAACGAGTGCAGTAACTAATGATATGCTCAAAGTTTTCTCTTCTAATCAGGAACCCTAATTTAGCATATTATTTGTCCTCTTGAAAGATCGAATTATCAGATATCTACCTGTGTTTGCTAATTATTTTAAAAGTAAAGTAGTACTAAAAGTAAAAAAGTAAAAAATAATACTGAGACACTTAATGTCCTTAGGCCCTCTAAAATTTCGATTCAATTAAATGATAATAATAATTAAATGGTAATTTAATGGAACACAATCAATAAATTATTTTCAATATTTTATCCATCCTGTATACGTACTGGGCGACGATATAGTATCAACTTAATTAAGATTGTCAGGTGTAAAAAGGCGTGAAAACGATAAAATGAGCCGCTGCAACAGTTGGCGGTCATTAAAGGAAACTGCCATCGATAGTTTTAGTTCTCATAATGCCGTTATGGTTGAAATTATATTAGCTTAATACCGGATGCTTATTGACTCATGTTTTTGTATTTTTTATTGTAATTTAAGATAAAATTACTTAAGTGGTTAAATAAATTAATTATTAGTTACACTCAACTAAGTATTTATATTAAGAGAAAAAATCCGCATTTATGTATTGAAAATTTCACACCTCACTTTTCAGCCAATAACATGCTTTAATGTTGACTAGTTACCATGGCAGCTGAAAAATTTCGGAAATTTTTTTCGAGGCGCCACGAAACTTTAGTGGAGATTTTTTGACAGTTGAAAAGGTAAACATAAGATCTACAATCATAATGTGAATGAACTTCAATGTCTATATATTGAAATATTACCCATTTGAGTTTTAGCATTTGATGTAACTAAGGTTAGTAATATTTTTATTTAAGGAAATATATGCAGATATACCTACATATGAATTTCTTCGAAATTGCCATGTTCTAAAAATATAGTTCTACCGCCTTTATTTAACTAAAACTGGTATTTTCGGGTGTTATCTGGTTTTATATTTTCAATTTCTTCTTTAATGACTTGTTGGTTTACTTTTTCAAATCGCGACATTTCGCTATACACTTCTTACTCTACATACAGACGTTTTAAAACTAGTAATAGCTTAATGACAGAATCACAAACAAAAATGACAAAACACATATGTCAAAAACATCAATACCTTGGCCAACTTAACAAATTGAAATTATTTTTAAAATGTCATGTTGGATTAATATTTTTTTTCAAATTTAGGTGTGAAATTTTCTTACCGAATACCACGCAAGCTCAAATTATTCCTGGAAATTTTCTTTCGGGCACGAATATTTTAGGAAAATTATCCCTCGTCTTCGACTCGGGATAATTTTCAAAATATTCGTGCCCTCAAAAAAATTTCCGAAAATAATTTAAGCTCTTGTGATATTATAAGTGAAAATTTATTTTTGTTAAATATTCAGAGTCCGGCAATACTGCGTCGCGTCGGGCATCTGTAGCTCCTAAAATAAACAATTTAAAAATGTTGTTTAAATGCAAACCTAAAGTATGTACCAGGATGTATTTCAGGAAAATATTTTAACTTCTATAGAGTGACTCAAAAAAGTGTGAGTGGATCTGGATATTTTTTTTTAATGGAACACCCTGTATATTATTGCATTTTTGGCTTCCTTTCTGATCACTTTACATAATCGTAAGCAGTGGCAGTTTGGGGGCCATGGGAGATGACACCTATAATCTGGAAATTATGTAAAATATTAGGTTTTTGGGTAAAAATGTTACCCTAAAAAGCATATTCTACGTTGCTTTTTATTTTGGCCCCCCCCCCTAAAATAAATTTCTGTATCCGCCCCTGATCCTAAGATATGTGTAAATATATTTCGATAGTTTCAGAGGTATTAAAAAACAAATCAAAATATATATTTTCAACCCTTCTTAAAGAATTATTAAAAATACAGAACTGTTCTAAAATCAAAACTAGATTAGGTATTTACTATAGATAGATGTTCTTACTTTGCTATAATATGGTAATCGCAAAATCATAGTGGATGTCAATATTCTACGCCAAACTTTTCTAAAATATACTTTTTATTTGTTTTTTTTAATAAAACACCCTGTATATTATTTTTTTATTATGTGAAGAGTTAACCAATGAACATTTTTTATATTTAAAGTATTTTAAAATTTTAATAGTTTTGCAGATACACGCAGTATTATTTCATATTGTGCATTCAATGGTAAAATACGAGAGGAAAATCATTGGGTGGCTTTGATAAAAATTTACTGTGGAAAATTCCATATGAAATATAAAACCGCGAATATCTGCGAAACCGTTAAAAATTTTGAAATAGATACTCTAAATACAAAAAGTATTATTTTTTTAATTCTCTATCTACTGAAAAAAAAATATACCGGGTGTTACGTTAAAAACAACGAAGAAAAGTCATTTTATATTATAGAAAGTTTGGCGTAGAATTTTGAACCTCCTGTATGATTTACGATTTTCAAAATTATAGCAAACTAAGTACAGACCATCTAAAGTAAATACCTAATATAGTTTTGGTTTTAGGACAGTTTCTGAATTATTAATAATTTTTTTAAGAAAGGCTGAAAATGTTTTATTCATTTATTAATATCTCTAAAACTATCAAAATATATTTACTCATATCTTAGGGTTATGTAAAGTGATCTGAAAGGAAGCCAAAAATACAATAATATACAGGGTGTTCCATTAAAAAAAAACTCATCCTAGTTTTTTGAGCCACCCTATAGAAGTTTAAATATTTTTCTGAAATACATCCTCGTACATACTTTATATTTACACTTAAACAAAATTCCCAAGTTTGTATTCTAAGAGCTATGCCTGACGCACTATTGCCGGATCCTGTAGAATAAACAATAAATATAAAAATTCTTTTTGTTTTACATATGAAATAACGATGATATAACGATGAACGAAATAACGAATGATCTACAATTCCAAGTCTGACGCCGTTCTTTGTTTAATTATATAATATTATATTAAATTGTTTAATGATATAAAATCCGTATTATTAACGTACTGTACCCAAAATACGCAAATCTACGGATTAATCCGTAGTTCTGGCAACACTGTATCCGGCAACCACTCACTCTGTCGACTGCAGTGTTGCCAACACAGTAGATTTTCCACTAGATTTAGTGGTTTTTATAGTCATTTAATGGAATCGTGTTATCAAAATCCACTATGGTGGGAATTCTAGTGACCATGAAATTTTTTAGCGGAATTTTTAGTGAAAATTATTTTTTTTGCAAACTGATGGTACTTTTAATATTTTAAAATTTTTTAGTAATGTTAAGGCACAAAATATACAAATCAAGTCATTTTAGGCAACCCTCTTGCCACTTGATAAAGCGCCGAATGTCAAATGTCACCTGCGCCTGCGCAAGAAAGCGCCGAATGTCATTTCCTGTTTTCTTTAAATTTACAAAATACTAAAATCACAACCTATTTTCTGTTTTTAATTGCAAAACCCTCTGAAAAAGATTGCATAAGTGAACTATGTTGAAAATCGCAATAATAAATGATAAAACATAATATTAATAAATTATATTTTTTGCAAAAAAAATGTAGTGGAATTCTAGTGAAATTTAATAATATTTTTATCTGGAGTGGAATTAAATATGATTTCTGGTGGAATGTCTTGTAACAAAGTTGGCAACACTGGTCGACTGAAAGCAATATAGTGTACCAACTGTGTCCGCTGCGCTGTAAACGACTATCATCGGTGCAGTGCTAAACAATCTCGGAATTCTCGGACAGGCTGACGGTAACGCCAGCTACATCTCAGACATGTTTTGTGTCACGGAATCGCCCAAGAATCGCCCATAAGGTTGCGCATCTATTTATTTCCTCAATCAACGCTATTACTCTTTCTTTAATATTCGTTCGTTCAGATCAAGTTCAATGCTGTTAATGCTATAAACCACGACAGTATATGTCGACCAGGGCTTGTACATCATGTCTTACTTCAGATTTAGAGATATACTGTTTAAGTAAGCTGAATATTTAGCAGGAATAACGTACAGTTTATTTAATCAGCAATTTTCAGGCGTACAAAGTTTCAAATGTAAACTACCTCCGAATAAGTAAAATACACATTGAAAAATGTTTATTTAGAGCGAAAGTCAGTTTCGGCAAAATAAAAAATATGTCTGGGGTTATGATTGACTCGGGCCTTATGGATAGTAAATATAAATGCTTATTAAACTTTGAAGAATAAACATGTTAAATATCTTTTGATTTTTTATTATTGTATATAATCCTTGCATATATATTTTTAATTCGTAAATTATGAACGTGTGTTTATTTACCTTTATTTTTTTACTTATTAATAAAAATTCTGTAGCTCTACATTGGATTGGGATACACGGTATCACAAGTAAAGTTCTAATAATATACGATAATATCACCATATACCGATCATAAAGGATATGAATACTAGAAGAATATTTGACAGACAAACTGCTATGATACTATTCAATATTTTTCCTCAATCGATTGTTAACCGATATCTCGAGGAATGACTGCAATTGGTTAAAAATGACGAAATATTTTACTTTGGTGGCTAAAATTTGGTATATACTAACATGTGAAATTAAGAAAAGAAACAACTTTATTAAATTAGGTTTTTCAAAATTTGGTCAATAGATAAACTTATTTCTAAACAATACATTTTCTTAAATGTCAAATTTGAAAGATACCTGCTTCATTAGCAATTTGTTTAAATTTTAATACTCACACATTTTTATAATATAATTTAAAACAAAAATTAACGCAAGCGTAAAATTTACTGAAAAAATAATCACAATTCGTTTTGAAAAAGACTTCAATCTTAAGTTTTAAATCAGTTTTCGAAAAATGACTTAAGTCATTAAAATGATTTAAATCAAAAAAATAAGTCTATGAGCTTGCAGCTCTGTTTCTGTTAAATCAGTTTTCGAAAAATGACTTAAGTCATTAAAATGATTTAAATCAAAAAAATAAGTCTATGAGCTTGCAGCTCTGTTCCATATGATAACGATCTTTTTCTCTTATACTCTATGCAAACTCTATGTTAATAAAATTAAATTATAAGTTTTTGTAATAAAATCCATTTATTCAAAAAAGTCTTTATTTCGCCACTGGAAGAAGATATCTACAAAATAAAATTGTTATTTTTCGTAAACACACTGCCATGCCGCCTTAATCTAACGGAGACTAACAGCGCTTTCATATGGAGCGGACTGTCCGCGACTTTGAGCAAGTACCATGAGTTTATATGAACAATTTCACATGGTCTCGTATGCTCTGTCCGGATGATTTCGTCCGACGGCTATCTTGAAAAAACACGACGGACGGTCCGCTCCATCTGAAAGCGCTGTAGTTGTTAGTAGTGGCTTACTACCAGCGCTTTCAGATGGAGCGGAGCATCCGCGCGGACCGTCCGCGCTGTTTTTGTGCTGCATGTTTTTTCAAGATAGCCGTCAGACGAAATCATCCGGACGGAGAATACGCGACCCATGTGAAATTGTTCATTTAAACTCATGGAACTCGCGGACGGTTCGCGCGCATGCCCCGCTCCATCTGAAAGCGCTGTAGTGAACAAATTTGCCTAACGGACAAAAAATGCTTAACGTTTCGGAAATAATATGTCTTTCCCTCGTCGGTCGGAAGCAAAAAAATACAAAGAACAAAGAAAAGAACTATTTCAAATATCTAAATGCAACTAACACTTTAGTTTTTTATAAAACAGATACGTGTACAAAAACCGGTGACCTTCTGTTAAAATGACATTATATCAAGTGAAACTTCAAAATTAACAATAATTACTACCTGATAACAATTACGTATATACATACATACAGCCGTTACTCGCTGATGAGTATTCGACACACATAAAGAAAATGGTCACGCAAGGCGTTTTCTTTCATGAGCTTTTCTGCCAGTGAAAAGCCCGATACGTGATGTTATCTGACTACCGCACTCCGGACATTCAAAAATCTCATTGCTTTGTTGCCTCTTTACTTTTTGGTTATCGCTGTTAACTGAGTTTACAACTCTTCTCCATTGAGTTCTATTGTGAGCTGCTGTGTCCCACTCATTCTGCATGTTAATCCCCTTTAAGTTTTCGTGGAAAATGTCCTTGTACCTTTTCAGTTGTCCACCCGGCCTCTTACCGTCTACCCCCAAAAAGCTCACCGTAAAGCAGAGATTTTGGTATGCGATTTGCAAAATCCGGTGCTGAATTTCAGAGTCAATATTGGCCTTTTCCGAAATCCTGATAACCTGATAACAATTACTTAATAAGGTAAAACCAAAAAGCTTTAAAACTTTCTGTATGATTATTTTTAATTTGTTTTTTAATTTTTACGTATGTTATGCTTATTTATTATGTTCTTGAAAATCAAAGAAGCGATTGCCATACATTACTAACATCTACAGATGCATGAGTAATATATTTATTTTTATTAGATGGTATGAAAAAAGTCTCTTTCATTTTTCTTCTAATCGCTTCTTAAGCCCCATACTCACACTTCGCTCCTTCCTCGCCTTACTTCCTCGCGTTACTTCCTCGCGTTCTTTCGTCCCTTCGCTTCCTTCCTTCGTCCATTCGATGCTTGGAAATTAGTCAATTATGCAACAACACGCCACAAAACATTTTTAATATAGCAGCTGCATGTTTAATACGAAATATCTAGTAACCTCTAAAATTTTTAAAAAATCCGAAAAGCGCATAATTTTTATTTCATAAAACTGCAATTCTTTGTCGTGTCAAAAAAAAAACTGAATTTTAATAATATATATATTTTTTAATAAATCCGAATATTTCAGTGTCATGTACAAGGTATATCAGTATGAATGTACAAGGCGAGTCAACAATAGAGTAAAGTTTATTATGTAATTTATATCGAAACCATGAAATATGACATACTAATTAAACGTTAATGATGTCAATCCCCATTTCTTCAGATATTTTTATAAAGGCATCATGCACACTATTTCTATTTTTTTATTTTTGTCGCTACGATTACATAAATATGGACATGCATTTTTTTCACAAATATGAAGACAATATTGTTTTTTTCTTCCATTTTTTAGACTATTGTGGTGTTAATTATTTTTATATCGACTGGCGATTGCCAGATGTACAGGCTGTCCCATTTTTTGTGTGTTTTATGGGGTTTCTGGTTTATGAGTAGAGATATAAAGATGCTGTTTTCACATCATTGTTCTACTTATTATGAAACTAAATATGCTACACATATATTTATCCTAGCCTTCTTAGTTCAAAGTTATTTCTTATTTCTTTCTTTTACTTTTTATTTTTTAATTAGTAGAAATTTTTGCATTTTTCGATAATCTTTGTATCTCGATTATCTTATAACTTATCGAAAAGGTGAAAAGGGTCAGTGATGAGCAGTGGGTAAGTACCCAATTTGTAGATAAATAAAATCTGGGTATATATGTATATACCTGTAGATTTAGATCAACATCCTAATTTTAATAAAAGGAGTTTCCGACGACCGCATAGTAAATACCCGATATAATACCGGAAATAGAAATATACCAATATATAATATTTACAATATAATATATAAGAAATATTGTAGATATACTCGTATTTCTGATATTACTGGTATTATACCGGGTATTTATTATGCGGTCGTTAGAAATACCTTTTATAAAATTAGACTGTTCATCTAAATGTAAAGGTATATACCGGATACCCTGATTTTGTTTTGATCTACCTATTGAGTACTTACCCACCGCCCGTGTCTCGTTTTCAGGTAGAATGGCAGTGACGAAAGTGATTCTTCGTCGGGAGCTGTCTATTTCGAAAAATGTAATAAACTCTTTTTTTAAACAGGACACTCTATATATTATTTTTTTATTTTATTTGCCTTCTTATGAGCTTTCGAAAATTATAATATACTCTATATTTATTTATTTAGGTACTGCTAAACTGCTAAACGGCTCTTATTTTATTTAACTTAATTTTACCAGATAATTTTGCTTTGCATCGTGATATTTTGATAAACTACACGGAAACTGAACTTGTGCTGCTTTTAAATAACATGCCAATAACCAACATTTTACGTCGAATAAATTAGTTGATTGTTTTGATTACCTAATTTAAACCGGCCGACTATGTAATAAAGTTAAATAATGCATTTTTACCCCGTTTATGAAAATAAGTATTTTAGAAAGCTCGTTAACAAGGAAAATAAAATAATATACAAAATATCCTATTTAAAAAAACATATAAGTTTTAGTCTCGGTTTTAGTCAATTTAAAAAAAGACAGATTCCAACGAAGAAATAGTTACGTCACTGCATTCTACGTGAAAAACTGTACGGGAGACCGTTTTCACATTTTCGCTAAGTTATGATACAAAGGGCATCGAAAAATGCAATAATTTCAGATTCGCCCTGTATTTTAGGAAGTAAGAGACCTAGGACATATCTGTATGTAGCATCTTTAGTTTCATAGAAAAGTAACAGCGTAATGTGAAAACCGCATCTTTGTATCTGAATCATAAACGAGAAATCCTGCAAAACACACGAAAATGGGACACCCTGTACAGACGTACTGCCAAATCAAGAAATCAACTACGAATGATATCCAAGATCGATTTAAATATTTTATATATTTTAATTTTTTTTTTGTGTTCGTGATAATTCCTTTGCTACTTCGTCCAAAAACCTACAGTATGGTGAAGAAGCGTTTCGAGGAAGTAAACGGACGAAGGAGCGTTTTGACCTTGTTTTGACAAAGGAACGAAGGAACACACAGTCGCATAAAATCTACATTTCCCATAGTAAATATAAGATTTTTGGACGAAGTAACGCGAGGAAGTAAGGCGAGGAAGTAGCGAAGTGTGAGTATGGGGCTTTAGATTGTAAAGAACATAACATAAATAAACATAACATACGTAAAAATTAAAAGCAAATTAAAAATAATCATACAGAAAGTTTTAAAGCTTTTTTGTTTTATCTTATTAAGTAATTGTTATCAGGTAGTTAATTGTTAAATTATGAAGTTTAACTTGATATAATGTCATTTTAACAGAACGTTAATGGTTTTTGTAGACTCTGTTTAAAAAAAATATTAAATTATTAATATTATGTAAAAATATACATAATAAATAATTATTTATTATAAGAAATAGTAATTTTAAATGTAATAACAACAAATCTTAAAAAAAAATTAAAAAAAAAAAAAAAAATTATTTTATTTAAAAAAAACTTAAATTTTTGGTTTGAATTCGAAAATGATATTTTGGAAACAGCTGCAATGTCCCCCTTGCAACTGTCTCAGCGCCCCACAGGTTGGGCAACTACATTAAAGCGTTTAAGCATTTTTTTGTCCGTTAGGCAAATTTGTTCATTAGTAGCCAGTGATGACAATTAGTCTCCGTTGGATTAACTTGTTGGCAGCAGTGTTTAGAAAAAAATAACTATTTTATTTTGTACATTTTCTTCGAGTGGTGAAATACCCATAGGACTTTTTTGGATATAAATTTTTTCTAGTTCTCACCATATTCTAGTAGATTCATACTAATTCTTATCTTTTATATTATAAATATCTGCACTGTCCTAAACATGTTAAATAAGAACTGCTTTCATTTTATCGCGGTTGCGCATATAAAAAGGCATTTCACTCGTAAATTGCATTCTCGGATAATCCAATTTAGCTCCGGCAACGTTTCATTAATCGACTACCACTTCTCACTATCACTCCTCTATATTTTTCCTAATTAGTAACAGCGCCATTAAAGAAACCCGTTCGGCACTTACGTGGCTGCGTTTTTTCGCTTTATTTTCGTATCATTCCAAAAGAACGGTCTCATTTGAATACGAAAACAATTAGCGCAACGGGAACAACCGTATAAGAAAGTGAAAAAATCCGTAGGCCTTTAATCAATTTACACCTTCATGAATTTATTACGCAAATGAAACGGGCAAAATTTCCCATAGTCGTGAATCTTCTTCTAATTTTATTCGATCTTAAATAAGTTATTTATTAATGTTAACTACATCAGTAGATATACAGGGTGAGTCTGAAATAAGTGCGAATATTTTTAAGGCGGGTAGATCTCGATAAAAAAACACACTTTCTCTTTACCGTTTTTCAAATAAGTCCAAAATAACCGAGATATTTTCTTTTTCTTTCTCAACCTAGTTCCATCGAGTAATGGATATAGACCTTCTTAAGGTTTTTCCACACTGAGAGAAAAAACGTTGTAAAATCAAAAATAATTCTAATGAATCAAATAAAATCAAACATGTTTTGGCCTCATTAATGGTCATAATTGAATTAATAAGATATCTATTGATTTTATTCATATACTCGTATATAAAACATACATGATCATTGTCATTGTTAGTGGTATATCAGATTTAGAATAAAAATGCTGCCAATTTGATTTAAAGAAATATACATTTGTTTATTAGTGTTTTCCTTTTGTTTTTCAAATACATTCCTTTTATTTCAAGCTTTTCTCTTTATATTTTCAAATGCAAGGCTTAATGATTTATTAATATGTCACTTTGTTTAAAACTTGAGTTGATTTTAATCGAATAGGATCAGTACTAACAATTTAAATGAAATAAATATCAAATTCATTAGGAAAATAACTTTATTTCGGAATTAATCTTTTGGCGATAAGTAGGTAAATACAATTGTATTGAATGTCTTCCAAAATCAAAAAAAAATAATAGATATAAGGGTATCCTGGTGAATTTTGTCTAGTGGCGAATGGTATTTGTAATATCCTGGAATTGATCTGTCTTTATTAGATTCCTTCAAAGGTCACAGAGATTCTAAAAAGAAAGCAACGTTTAGTTAAATATATGATATACTTTTCTCCATCTTAAAACTGGAGTTAACCTGAAACAGAAATGTTTATATACAGGGTATACAGGATTTTCAGGTTTTCTGAATCGTATAATTGCAAAAAACCTAAACGTTTAGGTTCCTAACGCCACTATAGATGAGAAAACCGCGCTATGTTGAATTTAAAAAGTGATGTTCTTAAATTTCTTGAAAAAAAATTCTTCATTCTTACACGAAAAGATATTGTCGTTGGGTAATACATTAAATTTACCACCCTGTACAAATTTCTGTTCTGTACAGGATGGGGCAACGATAGAGTAAAGTCCATTATCTCAATAATTGTTTGGAGGTTTACAGATAAATGTTAAATACAAAAGTTATAGGGAAGGTTAAGATACACGTTTTAAATTATTGTAGAATATATTTGTATTGTATATTTTTTGTATTATTGTATATTTTTTTGTATTGTATATTATTTGTATTGTTATATTGTAGAATATACTGGGTGCTTCATAAAGTAAAAAAAAATAAGGAAGGTTGGAAAAAATTTTTTTATTTATTTATTAATATCTCTGATATTATCGAAATATATTTACTCATATATAATATATTATGTAAAGTGGTCCAAAAAGGAAGCCAAAAATGCAATAATATACAGAGTGTTCCATTTAAAAAAAACATACCGATCCACTTACACATTTTTGAGTCACCCTATAGAAGTTGAAATATTTTCCTGAAATACATCCTCGTACATACTTTAAGTTTGAACTTAAACAAATTGTGAAGTTTATTATCATTCTAGGAGCTACAGATGCCCGACGCACTACTGCCGGACCCTGTAGGTATATTATAAAAAAAATATTATTAGATAAAAAGTTATAGAATTTTACGTAGAATTTAAAAAATAAAATAAAAAATAGGAGTGTTGCATTTAAAAAGTTATATCCGCAATAATTTTTGAAGCACTCTGTATATTCTACAATAATTTTAAAATGTGTATCCTAACCTCCCTATATCTTTTTATATAAACATTTTTTGTAAATCTCAAAACAAAGGAGATATTGACCTTACTCTATCGTTGACTCACCTATACATTCTGTAATGTTCATCAATAATATATTTTTTACCTTTTATACTGGTACGAGCTGTAGTAAGTTCCACCTTTTTAACAATTTTGCTAGCTTGACTTCGTATTCCTTTACATCTGAATTTTCATCATCTAGTGAAATATTACTTTGCAAGTTTGAATTGTTGAATTCGTCCAGCGTTAAATTCAAAATCACAATGCATCATTTCGGCCGGCGTCGGTCGTTTCCATCACTCTTCAAGAAAACCTTTGGCCGCCATAATGCTACTGAAATAATATTAACGTTTGATCATTCTAAACAACTACTTAAACAACACATTACCTGAAAACGATACAATTCTCCTTTTTGTCACTAACAACTGTCATATACAATAAATATCATTGTACTATTCAAAATCATGGAACGCGACAAAAATCATACAACGTGTGGCTTAATCGGGCTATCCCGTCAATACCGCCAAACACCATCTTTCGATGTCCACCTCAAAGGCATGACTTTCTATTGGCCAATATTAATCACGTGCCTAACAGAAATGTTAGCAATTCTTATAGAAATAAAATACTCTTGTGCTTAAAATAAATTTATTATAAGGATGTCTTATTGGAATAAATAGACAAGCAACACTTTTCAAAAATAATAAGGCAATGCCAGTTTATTTTAAACGTGGTTCTTTTGAAACATATAGAGTAATAATTACTTTAGAAGGACTAAATATTAGATATCCGATAAAACAGTATTCACTTTATTTCGAATGCTTTAATTTTTATTATGTATATAAAACAATATTATATTATCAGCAATCGTTATTAAAACAAATAATTAGGTAAATCGAATTCCATACAACGAGTTAATTATTTTAACGTGATTTATTGTGCATTTTAAAATGCATTTTTTTTCTGAGTGCATGGTTCGCGATCTCTAGCCAATCTAATGCATTATCTTCCAGCCACTGTTCTGACGTCATCGACCCATCTCTTTTTTGGTCGGTCCACACTTCTTGTTGTTCCCCTAGATCTCCACATAATGACTTTTTTTGGGGCCATCGGTCTGGATCCTGTCTTGCTACAAATCCTATCCATTGCCACTTCAGACTTGCCACTCTTTTAACAACATCTATTAGTTTTGTTTTTGACATATGGATGTTCCGTATTTTTTTTTTCTAATGGTGACTCCTTTCTGAACTTTTCTTTCCATGGCTCTTTGTGCTACCCGTAGTTTTTCTGCTGTTTTTCGGGTAATTGCCATAGTCTCTAAGCCATACGTAAGCACAGGTAGAATGCAGCTGAGCTGTCGAAAGCCTTTTTCTTTAGGTTGATGGGCACCTTTTTATCCTTGAAAATATCGCTCATATTTTCAAATGCTTATTTTGGTTCTCTTTACCCAGCTTGATTTTATGACCCTAATTATATATAATGGTCTACGTTTTCAATAACAACGTTGCCTACGATAATGTTATGGATATTGTTAAAGCCAATTTTCTGGGATTGGTCATTTAGCTCCTTTAGCATGGTGTTAGTTCTTGAATGTGATCAGCAAGACAATATCGTCTGCGAACCTGAGATGGCTAAGGTGTACCCCATCGATATTTAGACCTCTATTTTCCCATTCTAATTTTTAAATAACTTGGGAGATATGGTATCTCCTTGTCTCACGCCTGGCGCCCTTGCCGAGTGGTATTTTTTTCTGTTTTGAGGTCATCATCTAATTTAACTTGGAAGGTTACACTATCATATATATTGTCACACCCCATTTTGTGGGTTATGACTAGGGGCATAGCAAATAATAAATACTTCAATTTAACTTAATAATCAATTTAATTAATCTACGAATAATAAAATAATTATAAAACTAAATGTGTACTTACATATTATATTTATGGACGAACATCATCACTGGCTCGGGGAATAGTGTCAGGGTAGTGTAACGCCAATGCCGGAATCTCGACCGCGACCTTATCGAACTTACTATCGACTATCGACTATCCACTCCAACAGGTGACATTTTTGTATTTATTGGTTCGTTACGTCGAATCATCGAATCAGCATTATTGGTCTATCGGTGCGATGACCGGTGCGATGACCGCGTTAGTGCTGATTTGATGATTTTATAAATTCGTAGTATTGAAAGGAAATATTTTCGCAATTGCCAATTATGCTTATAACTTTGATTTTTAAAACTTTACTTTTGTTGCGTAAATGCCAATGAACTTTAATAATTTTATACTTCCTTTCAATCGAATTATTAATTTACGAAATATATTAATATTAAATATGTTATTTTATATATCGAATAATTCCATCCTTGACAATATTTTTAATAATGAAATATCTGGAATCGATACCCGCGTCCTCCATTGCAGCTAGAAATGACCAGGTTTCGACGCTGTCAAAGGCTTTTTGGTAGTCTACAAAGGCTAAATGTATCGGTATATTATATTTAGTTGTTTTTTCAATGACTGTTTTAATTGTTTGTAGATGCTCGGTGGTACTAAAACCTTTTTGAAAGCCTGTTCTATTGGCTAATAGGAATCTAGTTTCGTACTCAGTCGGTTGTTGATAATCCTAGTGGAGAGCTTGTATAGCTGTGAGAGAAGGCTTATTGGTCTATAGTTCTCTATATTTGTATAATAGCACAACTTCTGCGTTTTCCATGCGTCCGGGATTCTACCCTCCATCAGACATTCATTTAACAATATTTCCAAGGCATCCACTAATGGTTTTCCGCCCATCTTCAGCATTTCAGGTGTAATACGCTCTTCTCCTGGGCTTTTGCCGTTTTTTATTTGTTGAAGTGCGTATTTAATTTCTGTGTTGATATTTCTGGCATGTCTTCTGATCCTACGTTTGTAATGTGTTTTTGTACTCTATCTTTGTTTGGTATAACAGACTGATATAGTTGTTCGTAGAATTTGTGTATTTCATTTCTAATTTCATGTTTGTCTGTTGTCATAATGCCATGTGTGCTTCTTATCTTTATTTTTTTTCCGCGAATTTGCTTGCGTCTTAACACTTTCATGCTTCTATTGTTTTCAATTGTTTCCAAAATTTCGTTTCTTTTATACTCCCTTAGATCTTTTTGTTATTTCTCTTTTCGTTGTTTTATTTAAGGTGTTGTATTCTGGGGTATCTCTGTCAGACTTTTTTCTTTCCCTTATTCGTTTTGTCGTCTGTAGTTATGTCCTGCTTTAGATTATTAAGAATGTCGTTGGGGTCTTGATCCCTGAGTGTCTGTGGCTTTAGCCTCTTATTCAATTTTTCGAGATATTTTATTTTACAAAATTTCTAAAAGAAAATGATTTTTCCCTTAAATTTTGAGTACCATTCGATCTTTCCTGGATTTTTTTTTTGTAAATTTAATCTACTACCTATGTTGCCGTATTATGAAGACATTACGAACTAGAAATTACAAAAATTTTAAAAATTTCAGATATTCAATTTTTCTTGCCAAAAAAACCTTAGACGTGGTTCTGGGGTCGAAATAATATACTACCCCTAAAAATATTTCCACAAATTGTCTATTATTACCCAGACTATCTGACACACGACTTCAATGGTAATATGTAAACGAAACAAAACCCAGTAATTTTCAATGCTAAGATTTTTTTTTATTTGTATTCCGAATATCGAGGCTACTACCTGTGTGACAGCGGCTGTTGATTTTACACCCTTGTAGTTATTTGAACAATCACCGAACCAATATAATAAACCGTCGGCGTCGGGGACTGAATATCCCTGTCAAATAGCGGTCGACAATGAATTTTTCGGCACGTCACCAAAGTATTCGGGGTTCGGCCACATGGGGCGCTAACATAACATCCTTTCTCCAAGATGTTGGCATTTTTGGAACTAAAAATTTTTGGGGCTTAATATGACCATATTGTTCGAGATATTGTTTGTAGATACAAAAAGGATACTTTTTTAGCGCTTTAAATTATTTTATAACCTTATTACCATAATTTTTTGTATTACTCTTTATTCTATAAATTATAAAGGGGTGGGGTAAGTAAATAATAATTTGTTTTTTTAACTATTACTTATGAAAAATTAAATGTAAGTAAAATAACAGTTTGTGCACTATGTGCGCATATTTAAAGTGAAACTTCTTACTAACAGCTATTAAATTGAAGAATTTGAAGGATATATATTTTTTTATGAATGCTTTTTATAATGTTTAAAAAAAATAGAATTAATATTAAACCGAAATTAATTCCAGCTTTTTAATTTTGTAATGTTTTAAAAAACGTTAATTCTATCACCCGGCCGGATAGCCCTGGCAGCTGTGTGGCCATTAAACCAAAATATTACATTTGTATCTCTGACTACTATTAACCAACAATTTGTTTTGTATGGTCTGTGGTCTGTTTCTGTTTAAATGTTTTGTTTATTATTCATTATTTATAGTGATTTACAGTAATTTTATTAAATTATACGAATACATTCTCGTTAATTATTGGTTTGAAATAAATATGAGTATCCTTTAATGAAAATACGAGTTACTAACTCTAAATTCTAATTCTGAGCTGGCAAATGAGCTAGGTGCTTTACCTAGACTGTTAATCAGAAGCTAGAAACCTATCGATAACATATGGATAAAGATATACTTCCTAACACACAACCAGAGGATATTGGTACACATCAAGGTTGGTACAGTATCAAATTTATTATAGTGATTTTCTTAGCCGCGTATGGCACAGATCGTTACCCCACTGTTTTTTTTAGAATTCTCTCAAACCCACTGTTGCCACAAGCTAATTTTTCATCGGGGTAGATTATCACGAGATAGCCGGGTTAAATTATTTTATAAAGGGGTAGATCTACCCCGAATAGGGTGGCTGTGGCAACGCTGCCGTTACCACTTTTCCTCTTGCTAGCTAGTGAGCCGTCATTCAAGGCCATGTGTCACGGCCTTTCATGCTGGGTTTTGGTCTTGGTCTTTATTTAATTAACTCTTGCATTAATCGGGCTTGATCTGGGCTTGCACAAAAAGCAGGACGCTCAATAAGCAGCTTCTCGGTCCTCACTAGTGATGGGCAAAACTGTTATTTTTAGATAACAGTTGAAACTGTTATAGTTATTTATAAAAAACAGCTTAAAATAACAGCTTAAAAATAACAGATTTCTTTATTTTATTGCTAAATATCTGAAAGAGTATGAAGCGGTCGCCGCCAGGCGTATTAACGCAGTTGCAAGTTGCTACAATGACATGCTCGGTGGTAGTATTTCCAGGGTGTCTAAAAATTTCTAAATATCGATTGTTATCTAAAATACCTCTCTAAAAACGGTCGTTGTTTACAAATAAGCGCTGTTTACAAATTGCGATATAAAAAAGCCAAAATTCCGCCACTCGTCTATACGTATACATTCCGATCTACCTACGCCTTGCCCCTCGATCGGCGTAGATCCTGAATTGCGTAGCAGTGTACAGGGTGCATCTCACTCGACGGGCAAGAAGCTCTTAGTTATAATTTTACCATTTGTGGTCAAAAAATAGCAATATAAGAAAATGTGTAGTATATTCTTCATAAGTAAACCAACTATACACTAGAGTTCGAATTAATTTTACACTTAAACTAGCGTGTACCCGCGACTTCGTTCGCGTCGAATTAATAATTTGTAATGGTGATGATAAAGCAAAGCAAGAATTTCTATTGACATACAAACTGGATAAAATTTTCTCACATTTGCCAAAAATAAGCTTTAAACGTCGAGCAGTTTAAGCAGAATCGTGGTTAATCAATTACTCAACTTTTTGGAACACCCTGTATTATTTTTTAAAAAATTTCAAAATATGTAAAAAAACAAAATAAATTATGCGTGTCCAAGCGTTTTCCCGAAAGACTAACCGTTTTTTAAATAACAAATATTGTAATATTTGAGGGGCGTTTTCACCCTCTTGGAATTTAAGATTCGAGAAACCCCTCCTTATCGAACCTCAACCCCACAGTCAATCCGTTTGCCAAAAATCAGCTTTAAACGTCAAGCAGTTTAAGCAGAATCGTGATTACTCAATGGTCACATTTTATGAAACACCCTGTATATATTTTTAAAAAATCTTAAAATATGTAAAACAACGAAATAAAATATACGTGTTTAAGAGTTTTTCCGGAAAACTCACCGGTTTTTAAATAAAAAATATTCTAATATTTGAGGGTGGTTTCACCCCCTTTGAATTCGAGTTTCGAAAAATCCCTTCTTATCGAACCTCTACACCCTAAAGTCAATCCGTTTTCCAAAAATCAGCTTTTTACGTCAAGGGCTTTAAGCAGGATCGTGATTAATCAATGACCAGATTTTTCAAAACACCCTGTATACATTTTTAAAAAATCTTAAAATATTATTCTGAAAATTTTTCAGAATAAATAAATACCTAAATATTGAAACTTAATAACGTACTGAAACATACAGCGCCATAATATCTCGACCTCCGCCCGTTATGCTCGTAACAGGTTGAAAAACAATATATCTAAAACAACTGATGCGTTATTCTCCAACCTGTTTCGAACTTCCATCGACAATCGACCGATGCAGCAGCCTTCCTTTCCCACTCCTGTTATCTCGACCGCCAGGCGTTATGCCCGCAACTGTTTCAAAAAACCTGCTTCTTTTATATCCTATTATTTTTAAGCTGTTATAAGCGCAATACGACCGTCGACGGGATCGACCGAAGCAGCTACGTTCGCCGTAGCGCATTCCCCACTCCGTTGTCCGTTGTCTCGCCGCCTGTATCGATGGTTGACGAAATAACAGGTTTTCCATCCATACTAGTTGTTTTTTGGAATTGCTTCGAGCAGCATAGAATTTCGGGGCGGTGCAGAGCGCCGACTTCGTTTTTCGTTTCACGAGCGGCCGATCTCTACGTGTCGTTATTTTATATCTGTTATTTTTTAGAAGTAGTAACGGTTGCGTTATGTTATTTCTAAATAATTGTTATAAAATAACAGATAGTTAAATAACAACCCATCACTAGTCCTCACTAGACTGACCTTAAGGTACTGTTATTCTTAAAGAGAGTTCCGATATGCTGTTTCTGATATATACTACGGATTTCCTTAGAGATCTTTACTATACAGGGTGTCCCAGAAATAAGTGCAAGTATTTTAACTGGTAATATAATTCAACCCCAGAAACACACATATGAGTTTTTTTCGCGAAAAAAAAAATTGGAAAATTTGAATTTTTTTTTTTAATTTTTTGTATTTTTTTTAGTTTTTAGTTAAAAAACATAATTTCTTGATAGGTTCGATTAAATTTATATCTCCGAAACTAAAGCTTCAAAAAAAGTCATACTATATCTACAAATTCATTTACCCACTAGTAGATATAAAAAAACATTTTTGGTAAACTCTGTCTCAAATAGTTTCTGAAAAATAAAATTAATTTTTTAAAAGGTCCGATTAAATTTATATCTCCGAAACTAAACTTTCAAAAAAAGTCATACTATATCTAATCTACAAATTCATTTACCCACTAGTAGATATAAAAAACATTTTTGGTAAACTCTGTCTCAAATAGTTTCTGAAAAATAAAATAAATTTTTTTAAAAGGTCCGATTAAATTTATATCTCCGAAACTAAAGTTTCAAAAAAAGTCATACTATACTAGAAATTCATTTACCCAGCAGTAGTTATAAAAAGCATTTTTGGTAAACTCTGTCTCAAATAGTTTCTGAAAAAAATAATATTTTTTAAATGGTCCGATTAAATTTATATCTCCGAAACTAAGTTTCATATAGAGTCGTACTATATCTAGAAATTCATACACCCACTGTTAGATATAAAAACATTTTTTGGTAAACCCTGTCTCAAATAGTTTTTGAAAAATATTTTTTTAAAAGGCCCGATTGAATTTATATCTCCGAAACTAATGTTTCAAAAAAAGTCATACTATACTAGAAATTCATTTACCCAGTAGTAGTTATAAAAAGCACATAGGACTTAAAATAAAATATAGACTGAGCATCTCATTCATAAATAGCTGGAACATGCGGTCAGACACTGTCTTGTTATTGTTGTGTTATTGTTTTAGGTTATAACGAGTGCGACACGAGCGATAGATAGGTTGTCTCTGTCGTAACGGTCGTTCCCTGACGACTCTGCCGAGAAACACAACACTGTCTTTCGTTTCTCAAGTACACGTGAACTCTCCGTATCATAGCCGGGTATTTTTTTTTATTTTAATGAAGCTATAATTAAATTAAAAATATATCATATTTAAACTTTTTTATATTTTATTAAGATTTAGGACAAGTTTTTTAAATAAAAGTTTAGAAAAAGTCCAAAAAGGATAAAAATAATAAAATACACGTTATAGAAGAAATTTTATAATCGAAATTACGTAATTTTTGAAATTAATAATAAATTATTAATTTTAGTCAAACATTTATAACCCCTAATATGAATCAAAACAGGATCTATTCCACAGATATAATAGAATCGGCGACAGGGAGAGAAAAAAAATATGATTGTTGTAACTTTTTTTCTGGTTAAGTGATGTCTTATGTAAATTAGAGAAAACATAAATTTGTTCCATTAAAGCAAGGAAGGTGATAGGAAGTGGATAAAATGAAAACTACATTTATTTAACTCGGTACTGTCTTTATTATACCGGGTGCGTCCCAAAAGTGGCTCATCCCCCATAATTTTTTTATATTTTCAAATAAAAAAACAAGATTTAGTATGTTAGTATATGACATAAATTAGGATTGATTGACGCATTCAATTGTTTTTGGTCACTTCCTGTTTCACCGGAAATGACTATAACTTTTAATTTTTAAACGGCACCCTCGGTATATTTCTACTTTATTTGATAGAAAATGACACTCTGAATAGAATGACATATCATATGTCAACTTTTGACACTTTCGCATATGGTTTAATTGTAATTGTAACACGTGGTTCATAACGACAATTTGACTCGAAATACCAAGTGTGTGGTATCAATATATTCATAAAAAAATGCTTTTTCCAAATATGCTAACGAGTCACCCTTGTTCCATTTGAAAAAATTGACATATGTATGATTAAAAATATGATTTGTACATCTTTTAATCGGCCTAGACAAGACACGAAACCCATTAGACGATCAAAACTATTTTTCCAAGGCTCCTTGATTAAAACTTAGTGTTTTTAACAACACCATGGCACCCTGGATTGAAATTTATAATACGATTTGTTTTTAAGCGACAATGTCAAAAGTTGACATATGATATGTCATTCTATTCAGAATTCTATTATCATTTTCTATCGAATAAAGTAGAAATATACCGAGGGTGCCTTTAAAAATCAAAAGATGTAATCATTTCGGTGAAACAGAAAGAGACCAAAAACAATTGAATACGTCAATAAATCCTAATTTATGTCATATACCTACTAACATACAAATCTGTTTTTTTATCTGAAAAAATAAAAAAGTTATAGCGGTGAACCACTTTTGAGACGACCCGGTATATTAAAAAATATTGTCTCATAATGTAATATCATATTAAAATTCTTGTATGTTATTTTAGATTCTGAAGATAATTTTAGAATAAACCGGAATATATTTTTAATAAAAACATTATTAATTATTAACAGGGTTATAATTATGATTTTGTTACAATGTAAGTAAGTAAATAATGTAATGTAAGAGAAAAAATTCAGATTTTACATTTTACTAAAATATTATCTAAATAAGCGCCTTTCTACAACAACGCCACTGACTCCCAATGGGTAAATTGAGAGTTGCCTACCGGTCGAAAGTTGTTTCAAGACTTAAATGGATTATTTAAGTCAAATTTCTTGCAAATTTGGCACTGACGAACCATATTTTATAGTTCTTGAACAGAAAAAGTCAATAAAATAAACAATTAAAGACTACAAGCTAAGAAAATGCGTTAATACAGCCGGGGATATAGCGGCAACAAAGCTTTACCGCACACGTGCGACGCGTACTACAAGGTAATAAATGAATGAATAGGCTCCCTCGCTTCTAATCGGTGTTGTCATATTGTAAAGAACTTATCCTTTTTAAACAGTATCCGACTTATAATTTAGTAGTATAAGGACTATTTAATACATCTCTGGAATATTAAAACCTACTTTATTAAACTGTAGTATTAATATCTCAATATATGTGTATAACAAGAAAAAAAATATTGATAATATTAAAGACGTGACAACATAGGCTGGATGAGGAAGGCTCGGTCGACTGTACCCAGAAGTAAACATGTGTACAAAAAATATTGTCTGTCCGCGTTGAGATGTAAATAGTGTAGTCTATATTTTATTTTAAGTCTATGAAAAAGCATTTTTGGTAAACTCTGTCTCAAATAGTTTCTGAAAAAAAATTTTTTTAAAGGTCCGATTAAATTTATATCTCCGAAACTAAAGTTTCAAATAAAGTCGTACTATATCTACAAATTCATATACTCACTAGCAGATATAAAAAACATTTTTGGTAAACTCTGTCTCATATAGTTTCTGAAAATATGGCAACATTGGCAACATAAGTATTAGATTAAATTTACAAGAAAGAAAATCCAGAAAAAATCTAGTAGTTCTCAAAATTTTAGCAAAAAATCTGTTTTTTGGAAATTTTCAAAGTAAAATAACTCCGTTATTTTGGACTTATTTGAAAAACGATAAAGAGAAAATATGTTTCTTTTATCGAGATCTACCACCCCTTAAAATACTTGCACTTATTTCTGGGACACCATGTATATAAAAAAATTCAGAAGGAAAAATCTTCAACGTTCTTTCTGACATCTTTCAATTATATTATATGTATTTTGTATTCTCCATATAAGCCAAAATGTAATCATTCTAAATCAAAATTCTTTAATATGATTAATTCCAGTATTTAATGATACCTGGTTACTACAACGTTGTTCGTTATTGAAATATTTTTATTATACCCATTTTAGATATTCTTCTTGGCTGACCGGAGACCGGAGATCATATTATAAAAATGGTACTCAATTGATTTATTTTATTTTAATCGCTCTATTATTAAATTCTCCTAATCAATACAAGCTTGAAATTTAAAAGAACATTACTTAGACACAGTACGTGTATCCGTTCTGTAGCTACACGGCATTCGTAAGGAGGAAACAAAATTCTCTGTTAAAGAGAACTTATTATTACTTACTTATGCTTATTATTACCTACTTATGCGAAAATTTCAAAAATACCAAATTAGTTTAATTTTTTTCAAAGTTTTTCTACGTAAATGAGACATAATCTTTATAAAAATTATGAAATTAAGAAGAAAAGCAATAAAAAAAATAAAAATACATGCAACTTTTTATCGATAACGACTTCACTGTTCTCAAGCTCGGTCTGCTACCGTTTTAATCGACCCTTCTCGTAAAAAATTAGACGATGCGTCCCGTCAATAAAAATTCGACAAATTTGCAAATAGCCAATGTAATGAGTGCCAATGCAATAATACGGAGGGTTTTGCGGTGACATACTCGTCAAGTCCACGTGGACTCTCTGTTTGTATTGCTGTTTATTTATAGTCTGTCCAACGAGAAGATCCTTGACAGTGATAGATGTGTCTGTCATTTTAATTTCAAAGTAGTTTATTTTATTTTACAAAGAAATAAGTTGGTACAACTGGAACGCATAGCGATATCTGTGGCGATATATTTAAAATTTGATTGACAAGATGACAAGTGATTACTTCAAAATTGTATAAAACTGAAAAAATGTAATCGAGTTATTTTATTTAATAAAAACGGTATGTGTTAATACAAAACAAACAAGAACAAGGCACTACATACCAAAAAAATATAAAAAATAACTATTATTTACTTTCAAGCTTTATGAAACTACCCGCATTTATGATTATATTTATCAATATAACTTATGTACAAATACAAATTTGTAATATTCCACAGGTATAAATAAAACAACATAGGTAAATACAACAACTATTTTATTAATAATAACACCTACCAAATTTTATACCTTAAAGGTGGATTAATTACCTTTAATCTTAATTTTTTTAAACCAGTACCTTTTGACATTATTTTTCTGCACCAGTACTAAAATCCATTATTTACCTATCGTGTGATGTCGATATTTTACAGCTACTCCAGTTTTTAGTATGTGTTTAGTTTGATCCTTATATACGAAATGCACTTATCTACGACGAAATGGTATACAAACTTTATCGATGGCAACTTCATTGGTGTATAAGACTTTCTGCCTGGGCAGCGTGTATTAACCATAAACTGTGCTCTGGGCCTACAGTTAATTTTCACTCGATTTTTCCTCCACTTGACTTCAAAAGACACAAAACACACGTAATAATACGAATCAAAATGCATCATCTTTCAAAATGCAGGGTATTTAACAAAAGTTGACACAAAATTATAACCAATAATTTGGCAAGACTTTGACAAGCGTCAAAAATGACAAAAATCTAAAGGCGAGTTCATACGCATCGGCGTCCGTTTGTCGTTCATCGTTCCGTCAAACCAATAAAATTGAAATACAATCTGTCATTTTTTAAATAAACCAATAAAACTGGTTAAAAACAACAAGACACGACGTATGACGGATTTATATTTAAACCCAAACATAGATGACTTAAAAATTATTAGAAACTTTTTTTAGTAAAATAAATAGATTGGTATGGGACGTCATCTGCTTTTCTTCTGTCATCGTCTGTCGAAATCTTACCTGAGAAAAAAAAACAGAGTTATAAATATGTTTTGTAGTAATTTGATCATACTCCAATATTGTGTCTGCATTCTTGAAATTCCATTAATAGACACAGATCCAGTAGACGTACTTTACTATCATAGATAAATGTACTTAAAACTCTTTCAAAAACCAAAATGAAAAAAATGTGATGTAACAAAAATCACAATGCTATGACTTTTCGTATAGGTATACAGCATGGTACAAAGAATACAAGGTATGATATTGCGCAGGTTGGTTGCTACGTCACAGGTGATAACAGGCGCTATTGGTCAGCACGCCTCGCGCGCCAGTTCAAATCGTCAAGATATTGTTATAAACCTGTTTTTTTGTTTATATACCGTCATTGAATTATCTCTAAGCAAGTTACTGTGGAGCAGTGCATAAGGAGTCGGGTTAGGAAGCGAGAGACCGGAGTTCGAATCTCGGCTGGAACATAACTTTTTATTTATTTTTTTAAATACCTACTGTTGTATTCTATAGTTTATTTTTGTAGTATAAAAAAAGAACTATTTATTCTGTGATTTTTTAATCTCCGGTATTAATATAAATTGATTGTTGGTACAATACCTCATTTAATTAAAATAATATTCTACTTTTTTTGAAATGTATCAGGCCCTAATTGTACCTAAAAGTAAATATATTTTTAGTGATATACCATATTGTAAACTATTTAATATTTCAGTCACTTAAAAAGTTAATTTGCATTGAATAATTGCCTACCATTAAAGGAAATTTGAGCTATATAATCCTTGATGGTCATATTCTGGGTATGCAAATACTTCCTCTAAATTTTGGGTTTCGTTCAACCGATTTATTCTCAAAACCTGAAACATCTACATATAAAAAGAAGCACAGGTCACTAATTATAATAGACTTCACCCTTGGAATTACTTCTATCACAATTACAATACATTCATCTGCATTGGCATTTTCTACTTTTCGATGGGAAACTTCAACTTCCCAACATTTTTTAAATGATGTAACAATTCCTCTTGTGGTTACTTTTCCATAGATATCCTCATCTCTGTCCTCATGTGAATTCAGAGGCAATGAACATGAAAATTATTTACCATAAACATCGCAAACTAAAAACCTAATAAACAATTTTATACCGAATATAGAAATAAATTTAGTATTCTTACCTATTATTATCGTCCAAATCCATGTTAATAGATAATTATTTTTAAATATATTTTTGGAACTGCTGGTTTTAGTAATTATTAAATTAAACGAACTAAAAAGTCTTAAAAATAAACAATTCTTAACCATAACCCCAAAAAATACAGATCTCCTGTCAACTTTATTTTTTATTTATTCAATGTTTTCCTAGTGACGTCACAGGTGGTATGCGCGAACTGAACGAAATTGGAGCCGCTATCGATCATACCTTGTATTCTTTGTACCATGGGTATACAGGCATGTGACAATAAACTCCCCAAACTTCGTCCCGTAAACTCTCCAGTTATTTATTAATGGCGATACCTTGATCCGATATGCAAGCGAATGAGAGAGGGAGCGCAAAAGATCATAAACAAGTGTATATGTGTGTGCCCCTCGCGGCGCACCGTACCCTTTGGACCGGAAATGCGCGATAAAACCACAATGCGAATATTCGATTAGTTTTTTTTTTGTCGGGAGGGATTATACGGCGATAAGGTTATGTTCCCCTCCCCTTCCTACGCCAACCAAGATTCAGTCAGACCATTGTGCCGACGATCGTAAAGGGGGATGAAAAAAATGACGAAGTCGCGAAAAACAATCGGATGGCTGCGTATATTTCAATGGATCGACTGAAAATATGCCGTAAGATTTAGAACAAATGTCACGTGAGACAAGCCTCCAAGTCAAGAAGAAAAAAGAAAATTCATGCCGCTTCAATATATTATCAAGAACCACAAACTTACTAGGATTAAGTATATTAATTTGAGAAAATCAGGTAAAATATAATTTAGTTGGTTTGATTAGGCCATAAAGTTAATTTGACTATTAATATAAAACTAAGGTTTCCACACAAGTTTTCGGAAATTCCGGACAAGTGGGCTCTAAAATCCGGACAAAGTCCGCTGACTTCGGCGAAAAATGAATCATGAATTTATTTAGGCATGTAAAATTTA
This sequence comes from Sitophilus oryzae, assembly GCF_002938485.1. Taxonomy (NCBI): domain Eukaryota; kingdom Metazoa; phylum Arthropoda; class Insecta; order Coleoptera; family Curculionidae; genus Sitophilus; species Sitophilus oryzae. Next base: position 72,050 of record NW_022147056.1, on the reverse strand, counting down.
TCTAACGAGACAATAATACCCGACAGTGTGAGTGTTGTCTGTCATTTTAATTCACAGGTCAATTGTATTTTCTGTCAGTGTCTGGATGTCGTCTGGCCAACATTCTTCACTACCTCGTCTGGACAAACGGACTTTACTTTAAAGGGAAAAAAAGGGAAAACAGTAAAAAAAGTTTCAGAATGTAGAATGTTTGGGAAAGGGAGGGGTTAATCACCACTGCCTTACATATATTATGTGTCCTGATTCTTTCTTGAGTTATAACTCATCATAAAGTCTCAGTGGTTTGACGAAGCTAGTTCAAGTTGCTGAAACAGCTTTATAAAGGCCAGTAACCGATATAACCATCACCCATCACCGATATCAGTCCAAATATGGCACGAATCAAAGTGAATAAGGGTTATTCTTGGCAGGAATGGTTGTTGTCTCGGCGCACTCAGTGATGAGGTGTTGGGTATTCCCCCATTTTCCCTACATAATCTGCATTCGCCGTTGTTCCTTTTAGCTTAAATATACTGAGGTGTTCGTTGAGGAGACAGTGTCACAAATTAACTACAACAGATGCGAAAGCAAGCGACTGCATCGGTAAACCCCTCGGCAAACCCGACACGCCTATTGAGTGGTGTAAATACACCAGTCGTTTAGTCCGGAAACCTATGCTGTGTCGTATTCGCTTGCTGGAATGACATAGTGCGTGGTTATATGTTTCTTTTTAAAAACGCGTGTAGGATTTTTGTTGAACTTTTGAACTGTTATTTCTAAGTTTTGGTAATTTGTATATCTTATTTAAAATGGGATGCAAATGTGTTTATTTATAAGGAAGAAAAAGATATTTATAGTATAAAAAATTAATTTATTTAACAAAATTTAATTAAAAATGTGACAAAATAGTTACCTTTCTATTGGTTCTATCGGACTTTTTTCGACTATATAAATCTTTATTTGTAAACTTTAATACATCAAATATTTCAATCTAATAAATCATTAAATGATGTAAATAAGAGGAAATTTCTCACATGGGTGGTCAAATTTTATAGTTTTCATTATATCAAACAGCCTCTGAGAAATGTTTTCAACTCAAAATGCCTTTAATTATGTTTGACTACATCATTAAAAAGGGTCTTCAAATACATCAATGTGATATTTGTCTAAAATTTGCAAAATAATCCGAATCTCTGGATAACTCAAAATTATTTACCCATTTAAAAGCCTTTGATCATGAAAGTGGAAAAATTTGTTCATTTTATTTACTGGCTGGAAAAACTATTTATATTAAATTTTGATGAGTTTTGCACTGAAGAAAACATTCAGAGGCTGTTTGATATAATGAAAACTATAGATATTTCTGGTTTCTGCAGTGTAACTAATTATTATTATTGTGTTATTTGCGCTATTGCGTTCCATGATATAAAGAAATATAATAATTTTATTTTTAACCACTTAATCCATTTTATGGAAAAAAAATGGTACATTTAATACAAAACAAAAATTTTTAAGGCTACTTCTCTTGAACTTACGATCGAGATACTTTTGGAAAATACAAAGTTTTGCCTTCCTAATTTTCGTTCTAAAAAGATATAATTGGTATTATTGAAGAAATATTTCTTAAAAAGAACGAAAAGTTAGGCATCAAAACTTGTATTATTTCCTAAATTCGTTCATAAGAAGTAGTTTTATCTAGCACAAAATGTATATACGAAGTAAAATACATACGTATACACGCAGTAGTCACAACTGCAATGTATAAACAAAGTTTAAACGTAATACACAAGCATTGTGTATCCTACGGCACACTGTGTATCCCTTACTTTGTGTATACGTAAATGCTATACTGTGGCTACATTGTGAGGCGGACGTTTAACCTTTGTGCATACGTGTTGAACTACAATGTGTAAACGTATCATATTTACATCGGGGGAATTGTGTCACCCTGTGTCTACATCTAATAATGTAAACACATCGTAAATGTGATTTGATGTGCTGTATGCTAAAGTCGTCATCGTTCTTGAAAAAAAAATTTAGTGGCAAGAGAATTTATTTTAGAGTAAAAGAAAATATCTTGCCTGAAGAAAAACTCTCTTAACTCAAGAAAACTGGTTCTCTTGAAAAATTCGAAAATTTCTCTTGAATGTATTTTCATTCAACCAAGTGCAAGTTACTTTGTTTTAAGATAATAAGAAAAATACGGTAGGAAGTACTGCATTCAAGAAACATGGCAATTTTTCCAATAGCTAAATACTCTTTTGATCAAAAATAATAACGACACCAAAGACGATGACAAAGGACGGTATATACAATCAGTCGGCAGTCCGATCAGTCGTACGTCGCATTTCATAGGTCGCACATCATAGTACGCACGGGTTTTGTTGCTTGGAATTTTCCACTTGGAATTTTGCATAATTTGCTTTGTAAACGCATATCGTATAACAAATTAGTGATCGTTATTAACATGCATTTGTCATTTTTTATGGACAAATTTTAGAATATATGGATTCTTTAAAGGGGTTTCTGAAAAAATGGAAATTAGAGCATTTATTTGCTATATTTGAAGGTAAGAGACATTTACCTAATGCACCTGTTTAGATAATGCATGCGTGACTATAGATAGAATAAGAATATAGGTATCGATTTTTTATGCAAATAATTACAAAAATTTTAGAATTTCAAGTGGTCGTATTAAAAAATTCAAAATGTGACCAAAACTTATAATTTTAATAATTTATTTGCTTTACCTTGATTAATCGTGATGTAACATTTTTTTGTAATTTGTAGAGTGATGAACCACACCAAAAATACCAAGAAGTGAAGAAGCAGAAACTAATTCATATCGAGGAAAATAATATCACTTTACTTACTACAGACCAGGAAAACCTAAATTTATCAGAAAATAATATACCTCGTAATATGCCTGTATATGATGTATAAACTTCTCTTAGATCAAAATAAATTTTAGTTGAGTCTATAGTATTCGCTATTGGTTTAAGAAAAGGGTCTCTTTAATCAAGAAATGTCCCTTTTCAATCAAGAATTTTTGCATGAATCAAAGAGACTATTGTTCTTGTAGCAAGAACTTCTTTGCATATTCATTTTGGGTCAAGAGTGAAATACTTTGGACAGATAGATTCTTCTATTCTCTCAAGCAATTTTTTAAAGCTTATGAAAAGATAGTTAATGTTTTGGGCAAAGAAACGTCGTTCTTGGCCCTATTGAAAAGTGCCAATCTTTTGGGTCAAAGTCACATTCATTTCGACCGAGAGATCTTTTTTTTCAGTGTGGCTACTAAAAATTCTGGAGTAGATAGAAGATAGATACCTCAATAGTCAGAACTCTTCAATATTTAATGCAGCAATGGCAAACATCTCTTCTCGTTACTTCCTCAGGGGACAGCTATCAAACCAAACCATTAAGTCCGAAGAGGGATATTCCAAGGTGATAGCTTAAGTCCATTAATGTTTTGCATGGCCATAAACCCACTAAGTTTCATGCTTAAGTCTAGCAAATATGGCTATGCTGTGAAGAGCAATCCCCAAGTAAAGATTTCCCATTTGCTTTACATGGATGATTTAAAATGTTACGCGAGCAACCCAGAACAACTTAAAGGGCAAATGGAACTTGTAGCATCCTTTAGTCAAGCTGTTCATATGGAATTCGGTATGGAAAAATGTGCATTCTTGCACTGTAAAAAAAGAAAATCCAAGAATCTAACAAGATTATTTTAACTAACGACATAACATTCTCGCCGTTAAATCTGGGTGAAACCTACAAATATCGTGATATCCATCAAGCTCTAAAAATTGATGATGGAATAATAAAGAAGACTGCGAAGGATGCATTTATGAAGAGGGTTTGTAAAGTCTTGGGAACAGAGCTTCATGCGAAGAATAAAATAGCTACGATCAATATGTGGGCAGCACCTGTAATTCTTAATACATTCGGAGTTCTAAAATGGTCACAAACCGACCTGGAATCTCTCGATAGGAAAGTCAGAACATCAATGACAAGGCACCGAATGCACCACCCCCATGCTTCAACCATTAGACTCTACATGCCAAGGGACAAAGGTGGAAGAGTAATTATTAGTCTCATTGCTATGCATGAAAAGCACATCAGAAGTCTGCAGCATTACTTTGACCAATCAAATGACCCTCTCTTTCAGCTATTAAAACCGCCGACAGGAATTTCACACGTTTAAACTTAGCAGGTCAAAGATTACCTGCAGGTACTAGGGGTGCTGAGGAACTAACCGAAGAGTGGAAAGGGAAAGCCTTGCACGGAAGATATCCATCCAACTCATATAACCCCGACGTTGACCGAAATCTGTCGTTTTCTCAGAGATGGAGAGCTCAGATCTGAGACCGAAAGATTTATTATAGCTATACAAGACCAGCAAATACCAACTAAAAATTTCCTAAAAATAAAGCCAAAAGGACTTACCTAATGACAGATGCCGACTATGCAATGCCTTTCCGGAAACAAACCAAACCAAACCAAACACATCTGCTCTGGATGTACCTATCTTGCACCGCGGCATTATCTGGACAGGCACAACCGAGTGGCTGGTATTCTACACCAAGAAATCTGCAAAAAAGAAAATCTTTTAAATGAAATTACACCGTACTACCGATACTTACCTGAGAAAATAGTAGAAAACGAAAACGTAAAAGTATACTGGGATACTGGCATCATCACAGATCGTACTGTGCAGCATAATAGCAACCTAACCTACTCAACCTAACCTAACCTGATATAGTAGTCTTCTATAAAAAACAAAAACATGCTTACCTGCTGGACATCACAATACCACTAGAAGAAAATATTAAAAATGCAAGAAAAGAGAAAATCACAAAATATGAAGCACTGGCACAAGAACTAAAAGCCATATACGATTTGAGCAAGTCTTTTATATTACCAATAAGTACTTTCACTAAACATTATCTTTTAAGTAAGAATTTTACATAGAATCTTTCAAGTCCTCGATGGTAGCGTGGTTTAAAGCGTTAGGACAATTTTATACTAAGTCTATGGTTAGGACTTTACGCTGCTATGACGTTGGAGTCGTAGTAAGGCAGGTTCGAATCCTAGTCAAGGCGACTTTTTTTAATCGTTTTTTATTATCATTTATAATATTATCGTTTTAATCGTTAATTTTTACATATTTTTTACATATTTATTTTTGTCTTGTCTTGTCTCGGATTTGGCTTTGCTACTGGGCAATTGCCAGCTCAATTTTATGATGACCTCAATGTTGTCTGGCTGTCCACCATATTGGGGCCATCTATTCTTTTACAATTCTGGAATTCTTTCCTAATTAACAGACTATCAACTTGTTCTATTGGATTATAAGTGCTTGAAGAAACCATTGTTTCGGATGATCTATGGATCTGTAAAAGCTAGGTTAGTATTGACGAACACAACATAGGAACAATGGGAGAATGGTTGAAATGACATCACATATTCTACTAGATCGGGAAGCTTCAAAGCTGCTAAAACATTAATAGGTGAAAAGCTGAGCATTACAATTTTATTTTATTAATATTCAAAAAGGACAAAATCAAATTGACCAAACCTTCATTTGGCTTCTGTAAGATAGAAAAAATAGTTATGGGAGCATCGAATTTCATGTTAATAAATTTCCCATACAAATCCATAGTAGGAATGAAATTGATAGGACATTCAAAAAATATATGATTAAGATCTTCAACTGTACCACATTCACAACGTGGGTCTTCTATCGCTTTTATCTTATGTAAATGTTTTTTTGTACAACAATGGCCCATTCTCATTCTAATAACAGTTGTAATATGCCTCCTATCCATGAATGGAAGGCCTGAGAACCATTTTTTTGTTGGAAAAGTAACCTGTGATTTGAAGTATTGATACTGTTGGTTTTTTATATTGACTATCCATTTTTCTTTAAATTCATTAAAAATCTTATCTTTAATTACATTACAAATATCAACTGAATCCAAGAGCATATTTTTTGGCACATTAAGATCTTTCCCAATGTTTGCCAACAAGTCAGCTTCTGAGTTTCCTTGGATATTCGCGTGCCCCCCCCGATCCAGGATAAGCGTATGTCAAACCCATTTACATTAGCCAAACTAATTATTCGTTTAGTTCTTAGAGTCCAATAATCGGCTTTCGCTTTTAAAAGATATTTATTGATTTTCTGAATGGCACTTTTGGAATCCGAAAGTATAACCGCTTTATTTATATGCTTTTGTATTGCGAATATTACCGCATCATGTATTGCAATAGTTTCTGCTTTACAAATACTTAACGAGTCTGAAAGGCGCGAAGAAAATTTAAAATGAATTTCAGGAATAGATATACCAAACCCAGTTCTCTTACCCCTTTTTGATGCATAAAAGCGTCGAATTTGACCCACCCTGTACTCTATTTCTTAATTCTGGGAAATCGTTTTTGTTGAGGTAGAAATCTCCTTTTTGTCCATTTTTTTTCTTTTTACTGTTTCATTGGCATCGTAAAACGTCATGTTCTCCAGGACCATCAGTTTTTTTATGTTTTTCTGTCTTGTATATTCTGGACATATTTTGGAAATCGACTTATGATTTTCTTTACAGTAATAACATTGCGTTGTGCAACTAAAACCTTCCCCTTCTTGTATATGTTTTTCATTTTCGCCACAGTTAAAGCACCTTTCTTTGCCTTTGCAGTTGTTTTTGGTGTGACCGTATCGCAAGCATCGATAACATTGTGTAACTGGAGGTATATATACATTGACTTGGTATTCCAATCTATATAAGTTGATATATTTTGGCATTAATATTCCTTTGAAAGTAAATAGCACTGTTCCAGTTGGCTCATATGAAAGCACTGAGTTTTTCATGACCTTTCTATTTAGCCGTTTAATATTAATAACTTCTACACCACTATTGGTTTTACAATATTTTAATAGCTCTTCCTCACTTATATCCGAATCAATGTGTCTAACAATACCCTTACACGTAACAAAATTAAACGGGATAAAAATTTTATAACCTTTATCTATTAATGCTCTATTTGATATTATATTATTTGCTGATTGATAGTTGGTAAATTTAATTGATATTCTATTTAAGCCTTTATTGTTAATTTTTTTTATATCAGTTAAATTTAATTAAATATTTCTCTCGCAATCTTAATATTGTTAAATCTGCCAATATTATAACCAACAGCATCTGTAGATTCCAAATATACTACGTACGGGCCATAGTCGTTTTTAGCATAGTAAATTGTTTTTTTTGTATCGGAATTCAAGTCCGTCATGACCGAATTCCTATCTGTTTTCGTTCTATCAACTTCCATATTATCAAGCATTTGAGTATTAATATTACTAGGGGGGGGATCCGTCCCCCCCTCACTATTCGTAGTTGTAAAAATTTGTTACTTGTTTTTGTCCAATTTAAATAAAAAAAAAAAAATTACGATTGATGATATCTACTTGTTGCAGGCAAGCAAATGTAACTAAATATAAGCAAATGCTCAACTTACCACGATAGACGTAAGACTTCAATAATTGTTAAAAGGATAAATAAAGCCTCTCTTCAGCTCGTGAGCTCAGCCGTCAAATCTAGCTAGTACGCTGCTGCTTGGACGATGGTCTTCACAGCACTGATATTTATTTTTACTTTTTATATATTTATTATTGATTAATAAAATTTTTGTAATGTGTTTCTTCATTTTTTTTAATTACTAATACGCGCATTCAAAATTTCAGCTAAATCGGAAAAAAAGTTAGTGTCTAATATTGTATGTTGTGAGTAATGTGTAATGTTGTATAGATAATGAATGGTACGGAACCCTTCGTGCGCGAGTTCGACTCGCACTTGATCAATTTTTTAATAGTTGAACTTACAGATATTTATCAGGTCCTTATTCAAGTATATAAGAGTATGCCACCACTCAAACTTAATACTATCTGATTCACTTTGTTCCCACAACAGTATTGCTTCTTTAAACTCCAAAAAAATTCTCAGCATTCAAAATCTAGTATATAAACTTATTGAATGAAACTACAATATTAACTTTATGTGGATTCCTGGACACTCTGACATTGCTACCGAGCAGACAAACTGACTAATGAGGCAACGCTCTTACAGAATATTGAGGCAGTGTAATATTGTTGTCGATTTCAAAAATTATCACAAGACAGTGTTTATCAGTATACTTCAAAATGAATAGGATATCCTCGAGGGAACTTAGGTTAGGTTAGGTTGCTGTGGTTTGGGAACATGTTTGATCCCTCACTCGGAGACAGGGTTCGGAAGTAGTTAATTAAGACGTAATTTACCTGATTAACTACGTGTAGTTTTTCTTCAAAATCTACGTCTTTTCCCGTTCATTAACTACATGAAAACTACGTTTATAAACTACCTATTGATATTATGAATAATTTTGCTTTGTATGAGGAGTGTAAATAATATGATGTGAATAGTTAGTTATATTTAAAACCATATTTCTTCTGTTTTTTTTTAATACATTATGTGTTTTCTAAAGCTTCAACTTATTAGAACCTCACCTCAAATCTTTGATATTTGAAAATTACATACATATGTTACATAAACTACACCCTCTACATAAACTACATTAACTACATGTAATGTAGTTTATGTAGTTTTTAAAAGTAACATGTCGTTTTCCGAACCCTGCATTGCGATACTCCTGTATTGTTGTACCAAACCTTCCTGTCATTCTTTCTTTGCGTTAAAGCACTTCCAGTTCTTTGCAAAGTTCCCGATGTCGCTGATGTTGGCTTCTGCTGCTTCCTCTACTCCCTTATAATAACCAATTGTATAAAATAAAATTAATAAAATCAAATATTATTAGCAATTTTCCCGCAGCTTGCATGTCGTATTTAGAACTTTAATAAAAATAACTATTTTAGGATTATTCAATAGCACTATGAAAAAGTAGTTCCAGGTTCCACAAATTGTTTCGTTCAAATGAAAGAAAAATCTTGAAACACCGATTAAAGACCGGAAACCGTCTCCGCTTTGAGAGATGTTTCCTTACGTATTTTGCATCCGACGATATAGCGATCGATAAATGCAAAATAAGCGACTGAAAAAAGCACTCCAAACAGCTCCTGGTCTCCTAATAAACGGACAAATGAAATTGTACTGGAAACAGACGGGAGGAAATGCAAAACAGTTTCAAAATTAAAAATTTCATTTTATTACTAAAGTAGACGTCGTTCAAGGAAACCTGTTTTTTTTATTTCTCTATTGCCTATGTCAATTTGAGTGACGTGTGAGCGGTTTGTGTGCATTTGACGAAATCTACAGTTACAAGTTAAATTCACTGGTATCAGGTGAACATAAGCCTAGAGCAGATTGAATATATTAACCCGTTCGTTGTTTTATTATTTACAACATCGTTCTGTTATTTCTGATTTTTACATTTCCCCCTCATTTAGACGTCGTAAAATTTATATCTACTAATTAAATTTATTTATATAAAATACAAACGAATATAAAGTCGAACTCGAAGATAAGCGTACCATACAATTTCTGTCAATTTATTTCATATATTCGTCATTTTCAAAGGTGAAAAGTTCTCTTGGAGATATTAAATTTGTTTTAATTTATATTATATTGCGAGCAGGTTTAAATTATTAATATAATTCAAATATTAAAATTACAGGTTAAAATTGTTAAAAATATTTAAATTGGAGAATCAGGACAGCATGACGAGGCAAAGATACATCCCAGCGTTTGGGATGAGAGGAAGATACTCCAAAGTTTAAATAAATTTGCATAACGATTGCTAAGAATTTACTGATAATATTTTGTGATTAGAATTTTATATTTAGACGTCGATACTTAATTATTTCACTGTAAGTTGTAACTTTATTAAAAAAGATGCAATTAATGATTGTTTTATATTTTTAATGAATTTGTCTTTAGACTTTAGACCGACCTTTGCAGCTTTAATACATTTTATTTCATTTTTCTCATTTCCCATTTTTTTGTTTCTATAAGTAGTAAGGAATTTTTAAATTGTATAAACCAGTTTAAAAATTAGTTTTTTTAAAGACAGACAATTGACGATGTTTCAAACGAAGTAGCATCTACCACAAGTCTTGTGGGAGATAATTCTCTTTAACTTACATAATACAAGGATAATATTGAAATACTAGTTAGAACGCAACCGTTTTGGAAATAGGCGAAAATCTGAAAAAAGCTGCTGGACTAAGAATATAGACCGATTTTGCGGTTGCTTTATTTAATAAGTGTATCAAATGATTTTATTTTGAACTCTAGACACTCTAGTCATAGATTTCGCTAACCATGTTAGCGTCAACTACTGATAATGCAATTTAGGGTTGCCAACCGTCCTCTATTCCAGAGGACAGTCCTCTTTTTGATCTCACTGTCTTCTTTTCTCTCACGCATTGAAAAAGTCCTCTTTTTTACATACCAATCTCAAAATCTAAAAAATATTTGTGTATCGCCACAATGCTTTAAAAAATTGTTAATCTGTGTCTCGCTTCTCCCACTTGTTTGTATAGAAATGAAAATGAAGGAATATTTATGTACAGGAAATATTTTTGTGGAAGTGATAAACATGTTTAATTCTCTCGTTAATTTCTAACCCATCATCAATCGTATATCATCCTGTACTGTATAGCATTTGATCAGTGGCACAACTAGAGGGAAGCTAGGGTGTGCTTAGCCAAAAATCAAAATTAGCCCCCCTCCCCTGATGATTGCTGTGGGTCGTTTAAAATCAAATCAATAATATTATCTTGTAAGTGAGCTGAGCCCCTTTAAAAACCGGTGTCTAGTTGCGCCACTGCATCTGATTGAGAGTAATCATTAGAATTCGATATTAATAAGAAAGAAACCAATTTGAATATCAATAATGTTTAAAAATCAGCGAGACAAAATGACAAAAAAGCAAAAAATATAAAAATACAGTTAGAATAAATAAAAGTTGGACCAAAAACGTCAAAAATACCGAACTCGAAGCCATCAAGATAATTTTTGGGGTGGGCTCAGTAATATATTTCATCTGTTCCCGAAAATAACGGACACAGCGAAGTGAAAAAATCAACCGCCTATTGTTTTGTATACGGTGACATTTTTTGCCGCAGATAGCCAATAATGATTGACTTTTACTTCATGGCATTATTTAGTTTGTTGGAGTTGGTTTCCGGTTTTTGAGGAGTCGTTCGATGGAAGAATAAATGGATCGGCGTGGAATAAAGATAATTTTTCAAAATGAGGCCTTTGTTGGTATAAAATCGATCGTATACTATTTGATGTATTTTTGAAATGCTTCGAAAATGAATATAGTAATAGTAATAGGTAAGTAGTAATCTATATTAGTAAAGTATTTTCAACGAAAGGATACATGAGGGTGTTAGCCGTCTGTCATTTTATTTCATAGATAATTGTTATTTCCTGTCATTTTCTGGATGATGTCTGTCGAAATATTCCCCGACTCTTTAGACATTTTCTAATAAAATTAGATACAGAATGTATATATTGTACTTATTACTATATCGGAATTCTACGAATCATAGGAATCCTACGAATATTTTGAACTATCCAAATATTGGCTCTCCTATTAATTTTACAGCTAAGTAATAAATAGGTTTTTAAAGATCTGCCTATTAAAAAATCTGCGGCTAGATCTGCTTATATGCTGAAGGGAGAAAACGTCCCTAAAAGGGCGGCTATCACGATCTTTTTGCCGAGGAGCAAGGGGAAAGACACCACCTACCTGCTCAGCCTTATCCATCAGGGTCAGAACTTCAATGTAAGGACATCGGGTTTGGCGAGTCATCAACTCGAGGGAGGAGGGTCATGGTCAGGTCCTCACAATAGGAATTGACCTCAAATCCAAGGAGGCAATAGAGAAAGAGGGGCATATCCTCTATTATAGATACGGGACAACACCGGTATCAGGTCTAAGGAGAGACCAAGTTAAAGAGGTGGAGAAAATGGAGACAGATCCTCCAGCCTCCACGTCACGGGTACCTCAGCCGGAAGCAAGCTCCTGGACTGTGAAGGGCACGGTCAAATTCCAACCGTGGAAGGGTGTGTACCTTCGGAGGAAGAACATCTCTTGTCAGAGGAGGATGGGAAATACTCTGTTCCCTCTACAACAGTCCCCTCTCTATAGTTATAGACTGTGTAATGACTCAAGAAAGGGGGCACAATAGATCCTTAAGGTCGCAGTGATTAACCCCCCTCTCACTCATTCTACATTCTACATGCTGAATACACATGCCAAATTTGAAAAATTTTGGACAAGCCGATTTTAAGTAATTTAAGAAAAACTGCAAATGCTGCTGAACCAGTTTTAAATTAGAAGAAAACATTTTCGGGAAGACGGTAGGGAAGCGTAGGTCCTATAACGTAGTAGTGTAAACAGCACAACAAATTACATTTGCATTTTTTCTCAATTTTCAGTTATTAATTAGGTATGTCATTGTTCATTATATGTCGATTATATTTTCTGTAAAGTTTTTTGTGGTTTTAGAATTCACCATTTAGCTCAAGTTTGTAGTTGTTTTTCTAATGCAACTGTACTTTACTTAGACAAACCCTACGTCTGGCAACGAAACTGATACGAGTTTCAACTGGTATTTAAAATTTACATTTTTATATATTTCAAAGTATCTTGTTATTTGGCACTTAGATGATGATATTCCATTAAAACATAATTTTATTAATGATGTTGAAATATTTATAGATAAGATATTAAACTTCAAACCCTAGATGAATAATATTACTTTGAAAAAGTATATAGCAAAATAAATAGTAAGTAGTTGTTGAAACCCACGAAAGATGCGCTTCGATGATTTGACAAACTAATTATGTTTTCAAATATATTCTAAAAAGTCTTTATGCCAAAAGACACAAAATGTTAAATTAATTTTATGAATTTATAAAGCTGGTTACAGGGATTTTAAAACGAAAAAAATCATGGTATCAGTATGAAGATAAATTTATTGGCATTATTTTTTATTACTTTAATGGCTTATATTCTTCGGTTAGGTGGGTTTATACCAGGGTAAATCAAAACGTTATTTTTGCAATAAATTCAAAACACCCTGTGGAAAATATGAGACATTTTGGATAAAAAAAACATTTTCTGTAATCTCAGATACTCAGATATATTCCTAACATTTCATTTTTGAATTAACCCATTCTCTCTATTCTTTTATGAGCTACATATTTTTAAGTAAAGTATTTATTTAAGAGATTGTTTTATTTTATTATTATATTAATTTATTATTTTTATTAATAATTTTATATTAATTTTAATAGAGTGTATGTCTACCTCTCGCAGCAATAACAGCTTGAGGTCTTCGTCGTATCGAATGAATAAGAGTAAGGATTATTCTTTCTCGATCTATAGCTTGATGAATATCAAGCCATATATAAAGAAAATATTTTTCAAAGGCTAAGGCTAGCATTAACGGAGGAATCCCGAATGCTAGCCATAGCTCTTGTAAAGTTTGTTGTGGAATAGGACGACGACGAACAGCTCTTTTAAGTTCATCGCAGAAATGTCCGATTGGATTAAGGTCGGGACTACAAGAAGGCCATTGCTAAAGAGACTTGGGCTATTGTAAATGACTTAAGGAATAAGACTTCTTCGTTTGGCACAGTCTTTAATTCACCTGAAGATTTAAACACTTACTTTGTTAATGTGGCTAAAAATTTGGTGAACACCATAACTCCTTCCCATGATTCACTTTCGTATCTCCCTAAAGCAAATGAGAATTTACACAGTTTCTTCTTCACGCCCGTAGCATTAGATGAGCTCCGTAGTATAATTAAAAGTATTAAAAATAAATTCTCATCTGGGACTGATGGGCTTACTCTCAAAATGTTCTCTGCACTTCCGAAATGCACATTAATCTATCTTACTACTTTAATTAATGAGTCATTCCAAAAAGGAGTTTTTCCAAACTGCCTTAAGACAGCAATAATTATTCCTCTGCATAAAGGAGGAGATAAAGATCAAGCTTCGAACTATCGCCCAATTGCTCTCCTGCCCACATTATCTAAGATCATTGAAAGATTGGTTAAAAAAGGCTTCTATCTTTTCTCCTTAAATATAAAAGTACTTTATACCCATCAATTTGGATTTCCTAAGCAGTTGCACAAATGATGCTATGTTCGACCTTTTTAATAATGTATACTCTAGCCTGAATAACCATCACTCTACAGCTACAAGAATTTTCTGTAATTTCTCTAAGGCTTTCGACTGTGTAAATCATAATATCTTAATTAACAAATTGCAATACTATGGATTCAGCGGGCGCCGCTCGAATGGCTTAAGTCGTATCTTGCCAACAGCAGAAGGCAGCTTGTGAGGATTGATACGTCTATGTCTTCTTGTAAGCCTATAGAATGTGGTGTCCCTCAGGGTTCAGTACTTGACCCTATTTTATTTCTGGTGTTTATCAACAACATTGCAAATCTAGACATTAGTGGTAAAATCTGCCTCTTTGCGGACGATACTAGTTTCACTTGGAGCGGCCCAGATGTTACGGCACTATATAATACTATATCCAGTGACTTACGCACCATTAAATCTTGGTGCGATTCTAATCTCCTATGCCTCAACCTTTCAAAAACTAAAGTTTTGTCATATAAAAGTTCTATACAACCTTTTGTACTTAATAACACCACTATTGACGTCGTGGACTCTGTGAGATTCTTAGGACTTGTTGTAGACAACTCGTTAAAATGGGACTTGCACAACGAAGTCTTATCAAAGAAACTAAGCTCTGCCTGTAGTCTCTGCTCTCTGCTCTGTCTGCGCTAAAATCAGTTTCTAAGGAACTTAACTCATCAACCTCTAGAATGGTCTATTATGCCCTTTTTGAGTCGCATCTTCGTTATGCCCTTCCATTCTGGGGTACTTGCTGCGTGACAAAATTTGATCGTATTTTCAAACTTCAAAAGAGAGCAGTTCGATACTTATTGGTACTAAACAGAAGAACTCACTGCCAGAATTTCTTTAAAAATTTCAAAATACTGACTCTTCCTTCCTTATTCATTTTTGAATCCGTTTGCTTAATCCGCAAGCATATATTCTCTATTCCGGAAAGGCCTTCTCACAACTATCCACTTAGGAATGCGGAGCACGATATTTATCTGTCAATCCCGAGCTCAGAACTAGTTAAGGGCTCAATACTGTACAATGCCAAGAAAATGTACAATCATTTGCCTTCGAATATCAAGTCACTTTCATTCTTTCCCGCATTTCGCAAAACTCTGAAATCATACTTACTGGAGAAAGCCCTATATGCGGTAAACGACTTTTTTGTTGCTGTTTAATCATGAACAATTTTGAATTTTAAAATTTTGATCATCTCACACACTGGTTAAAGGTCTATTATTTAATATTTAATATTTTATAATTCTTGATTTTATGATATATAACATGATTTTATCTATTTACAGTTTTCCTTTTGTAAAATTTTCTAGATACGCCTGTGTTCTGCAATGTCCATATATGTTTTATTTGTAATTTTATGACGTAAATTTTTTTGAATTGATTTGTATTGTATGATATTTTTTTTATTGTTTGTATATTTGTTTTTGTGCTTTTTGTTTTGTGAATGCTTTGTCGATGAAGCTGTTTTGGCTTTTTGTACAATAAAGCAGCGTTTTTTTTTCTTTTTTTTTCTTTTCATTCCAATCTTCATAGTCGAACCTCATCCAGGTACTCCTTAACTACTCGTACTCCTAACTCCGTTACCCCGTGCAACGTGGGGCCTGGAATTATCATGCATCGGTATAAACTGATTTCCAGTGAAAGGAGCAAATGGAACAACAACTTCATGGAGGACATCCTCAATATAACGGTGGGCATTAAGAGCTCCATTTTCAACAAATTCAAGATTGCAAAAATATGAGTACTTTATTTAAAAATGTGTAGCTCATAAAAGAATTAGAGATGATAGGATAATTCAAATAATGAAAAGTTAAGAATACATCTAAGATTACAAGAAAGTGTTTTTTTATCAAAAATGCCCATCTCATTCTTTCCAAAGGGTGTTTTGAATTTATTGCAAAAAAAAAGTTTTGACTTACTCCGGTGTAATAATAGTATAATTCAAATAATGAAATGTTAAGAATACATCTAAGATTACAGTACGTCTGTCCGTTCTGTAGCTACGGGGTATTCGTGAGAGGGGAAACGATATTCTCTCGATGTTTTTCGTAAAAAATTAGACGACGCGTCCCATCAATAAAAATTCGACAAATTTGCAAGTAGCCAATAAAATAAGTGGGCGGAGCGATTTGCGGTGACGTACTCGTCAAGTCGACGTATAAAATATATTGTTGTTTATTTAAATGTTTTTTTGTCCGCATTCCTTTCATAGACACAGATCCAGCAGACGTACTGTACAAGAAAGTGTTTTTTTTATCAAAAATGCCCATCTCATTCTTTCCAAAGGGTGTTTTGAATTTATTGCAAAAAACGAAGTTTTGACTTACTCCAGTATAAACCCACCTGACCGACATATATAAACCATTAAAATAATAAAAAAATAATGCCAACAAATTTATCTACAAACTAATACCATAATTATAAAAATCGGATTACAAATTGAAAAGTTATGAAACATCAAACTTAGTCAAAATTTTAGGGTGGCGGGGAGTTTATAAAAAATATCTATATACGCTAAGTAATTTCAGGTTTTACTGTGAAACGTGTTAGGACAATTTCACAAAATGTTGTTTAAAAGTGCGATATTTCTTTAAGTCGTAAATCTTCTGCTATTTCTATTTCTATTTTATGACATCTCGGAAGCGAACTATTCTGAACGCCTTAAAACGCAATTTCCACAACAATTTTAATTAGTTAAAATTATTTGACGAATTGGAGAACAGTTAAATTCCTAATTAGTGCTTTTTAGTATTTTGTTAGCACTTAAAAAGCAATAGGCAATTTGTGTTGGTATTAGAAAACAGCATAACATATACTATAGATAAAAAGCGTTTATTCGAATAGAAATGTTATGAATAAATTTTGTATTTCCTATTACATCTAATAGTGACAGAGATGTAAAGTCGTTAGAAACGACAGCAGTATTATTGTATGTGGGATTTGGTGTTATTTATGTTAGCTATCATAAATTGGCATATCTACTTTTAGATCTGGTTCAGTAGACATGATGACATGTTTTATGGAGTACGTGCTTTCTGTTGTGATATATTAAATTTGAAAAGATATTGTCTGAACTCCTTATTACTAACAAGAAGTACTTTATTGTTATTATTTTAACATTTTGAGTATAATTATTTATAGTGTATGGTACTTCGTCATATTGTCCCTACAAGAGTTTAGAGATCATCATTTTTTACAATACTCACCAAAAAAGTGTTATTGGATGTAACTGGTCATATAACTTTATATTTGTATTTATTGCGATTGTCTTTTGGTATTGTTGTTAGACTGGCTCGGATAAGATGAACATCGATAAAACTAAAATCATGTGCACTCCCCCGGAAAATCATAACAATGCTATAAAAATTGGAGAACTATCATCACTCGGCATCGGCAGTTTGATTTCGGAAATGGCCAATATCGACTATGAAATTCAGCATAGTATTAGCAGCGCCTCAAGAGCATCCTGGAAATTAAAGGACAGGGTTTTCTACAATCATGCCTAAAGCACAACCGAGCGATAATAATCCCACCATGTTATATGGAAGCGAAACCTGGGTGGCGTACCTCCGACACATGAACGCATCAAAGAAGTTGCAACAGAGACACCTTAGACAACTCTTAAGAATAAAATGATTCCACCATGTCTCAAACGTATCGGTCCTTCAAAAAGCTAGCTGTGAGAGCGTTGTAGTCATGATTACTAAATCACGCTTAAGATAGGCCGGTCACATATGCAGGATGCCTACCGAAATCGCATCTTTACGGTGAGGTTGTAGACGGCAAGAGGAAACCGGTGGTTAAAACCGGAGGTGAATAACTCAAAAGGTACAAGGATATTTTCCATGAAAACTTAAAGGGAATAGGTAAGCATCTAGAATCAGTGGGAGGACGCAGCGCACAATAAAATGCAATGGAGAAGAATTATTGTAAACTGAGTTAACGACATCCAAAAAGTAAAAAAGCAACAAAGTAATGAGATTTTTGAATGTGCCGGAGTGCGGAAGAGAGATAACATCTCGTATCGGGCTTTTCAGTCACAAAAAAGCTCATAAAAGAAAACGCCTTGCGTAACCATCTCCTGATGCGTGTCAAATACTCGTTAGCGAGTAATGGCAGTAAGTAAGTAAGTAAGACTGGCATCTTTTAATTATTATACTATTTCCATTTGTTTATGTTATTTATATTAAAAATAAGGCAAAAAAATAAACTATATAATGTTATTTGTAATGAGCCTTAATAAGTTTTATATCCTACTAGCTGACCTAACAGATGCGGGTTTAGTTCAAAGTTCTATAAGTATAGTTGTGCTCGGTTGTTAAAAGGTATCATAAATAAAGAGTTAAAAATAAAAATAAAGTAATAATTAAATAGGTAAAAATTAAAAAATGAGAAGTAAAAATAAAAAATCTAGTAATTAAAAATAATATGTAAATAAAGTTAAAATGTAAAATAAATATATTTATCTACAACCGTTTAGTTATAACGTTTTTACATCACTATTTTCTTAGTATTTCAGTTGCGTTATGAGATTCACAACACAACTAGTGGTGTTATGAATCTATAACACAACTAGTTTTTATAATAATGAAAAACAACCACGAACATCTAAATATATTAATTTTTGATGCAAATTCCTACTACTAATTATTATAAATATTAATAACACATTTTTTACACTTCTTCAAAACAATTCCTGCTGCTGCTGATGATGATGATAATAGTGAAGGTCTAACTGAAAGGTCTAAGGTCTGTCTGTCACAATTATAATTAAAAAAATGTGACAAATGTTATAGTTAAAGGTGGGCGACTAATAAACGAGAATTAAAACAGCATTTTCTTATTTTTCGGTTGTAGATAAAACGTTGTACACGACACGTGCGTTTAAACATGATTACGACACTCGTGTGATTAGATCGCTCACGCTCGTTATTGTAATCATGTTCATAAACACACTTGTACTGTAAATAAATATTCTGTGTGATCATTGACATTACATCGTTAACAATAATTGTAGCCACAGGCATTCAACTTGAATTGAAAGTTATATTTCGACGATCACTAATACTAATTGATAAATATGGCAGGCCAGTATTCATTCAGATGGTACATCGTCGACCAGCGATACATCAACGAGGTATTATAACGGCATTTGCTTCTCTTTCTGGAAGCACTCGCAAATCCAGTTTTTCAACAGGATAATGCATGACCACATTGCTCGCGTACTTTAAACTTTTTTGAACCTTCTGATATAAATGTTCTTTCGTGGTTCCCTCGATATCCAGACCTATCTCCAATAGAACATGTCTGGAATATGATAAGAAGAATGTTTTGAAAGATGACTGTTTTCCATTAATAGTGTAGACTCCCTCATATACTCTCTTTGTAGTCTATTGTTGGTTATGCGAGTCCAAGTTATCCTTACTAATTTCCTAATATCATAGTCCCATCTCAGGTTCGGTCTTCCTCTAGGTCTCTTAATTTCACGTGGGTACCATGCTGTAATTTTTTGTGGTTCATCTGTTGTCTGTTCTTCTTGCCAGGTGTCTTGCCCATTGCCATTTAAGGGATTTGACTCTATGGATGACATCTATTACCTGGTTCTTTTGTCGTATCCACTCTATTATTTTTCTTTTACGGTGTTTCTTGGTTATTTCCAGCATATTTCGTTCCATTGGACATTGTGCTACCTGCAGATTCCAGAAGTGTCCAGGTTTTTGCATGCATACTGGTAAGAACACATTGGTCAGATGTTTTCTTCTATTTAAATAGGTGTGGCATTCAAGATTTGAGATTGAGTTTCTTCCATAAGTACTACATGCTAACTTAATTCTTCTGTTGATTTCTGGTAGTAGAGATCCAGATATTGTATTATTTGTTCTATTTCCAGTGTTGTGTTATTTATTAGAATACCTTTTCTTTCCGCTAGTTCGTTGTACATTACTTTATTTTTGCTTAAGTTCATTTAAGACCACTTTATTGCTGGCTGTATTTAGTTCATTAATTTGTGCTTATAGTTCTTCAGGACTATTGGCAATTAAGGACTATGTCATCAGCAATTCTTAGAATAGTTAAAACATTCTCCATCTATTTTAATCCTTTGTTAGTCCATTCCAGTTGACGGAAGATTTCTTCTAATGTTGGTGTAAACAGCTTTGAGAATATCGCATCTCTAATCATCTCTTTGCCGGAGCTTGGGTTGAAACTCTGGGGTTGTTTATATATAAAATTACTCTTGCTTTGGCTTCTTTAATATATTGGCGAGTTTCTATATAAGACCTGTAAATACCTTGTTTCGCTAGGGCTTCCATTATTGCCTTATTGCCAAATCAATTGCCCGATATTACACACTTAAACAAAACCAACCTAAAGCAGAACTGAAGAACTTGGAAGACTCCATCTGTAACCTGGAATGGGAATCATCCAACGGTCCTAAGACACTCAGAAGAAATTCCTTAGGACTTACAATGAGATAAATCAAAAGATTTTTTGAGTTAACTAAGAACAATATCCGGATTGTCACGGGGGTTTTTAACAGGACACTGGCATGACAACGATTTGTGCCATAGACTTTGGTAGGATTGATATCGGAGATGGAGAAATAACTTCTATAAAACCGTTTCAGATACTTGCTTTTGTCAAAGACCTGAAACTGTATGATGAGTTAAAACTCAAGGAAAGTGTAACGTTTTAGTTCGTTACATGTCTTTGTATATATGATATATATGATGTCTGGCGTATCGTCACCGGATTCTGTATCCATCAGGCCACGCGTAATTTTTACGTTTTCTAGTCAACAACCCTGTTATCGTTTCACTGCTTCTGTGAAGGGCTGTCAAGATCGTTTCAAGGCACCTCTCTGCGCTTCAACCTCATTGTTGGTCAACCCCGCTTTTAGAAATGAAGTGAGTATTTAAAATCTTGCTGTATAATTTGAATCGGCTGCTATTTCAAAGCTACAGGGTAGAGTTTTGCACTGGCCCAACTTAACTCGTATTTGTATTTTGCTGGCACGTTGGTGTACTTTTGCTATTGTCCTCCAGTATGTTAAATGGAAGAAAGGACAGTTCTTTTGTTTATTATTGAGCCCTCGGAAGTATTTCGAGGGTCCAAGGTATGGACTGTGTCCAAGGTACGTCTAAGGTACGGACTTTATCCAAAATTGCAGGTACTGTTCCAAGGTACGGATATTATACTATGGTTGGATGCCCTATGTACGGGTAGTTTTCCTATGGACAGGTTGTGGACGGATGATGTTCCATATAGGGATAGTTTTGCCTATGCGGATGTAGCGTAAACCCCATGCTGCTTTGCTCCTGTTTTCCAGCCTAGTCAGTAGTTACGGCTATTTTGGTTCATAGTGTCCTCGTTCTGACCCCTTTTATTGTATTGGCCAACAGTGACGCCGAGAGACAGTGCAGAGGTACAAGCCCAACTCATGCTGTACTGTTTGAAGCAGGATTGTCTAAAGAACGAGCAGCTAAGGGTACGAACATAGTGGAGGCAGGTTTCTGCTTTCCGGCAACCAGCGCCGTCTCTGGGGACCTATTCTTGACCACATATCGCTCACATCTCGCATCTCCGAAAAAGCCATATAACAATACACGTGATGCGTAACTTTGCGTATATGCCGTGTATTGTTATATGGCTTTTTCTGAGATGCGAGCAGGGTTCTGAAGTAGTTAATTAAGAGGGGTACCTGATTAACTAACCCCTAACCTAACCTAACCATATCAAACGCCGCTCCCGCCGCGCCGGCCCCGCACATAGAGGTATTTGGTCTATAAACCTGGCCAAAAGTGAAATATTTTTATTTTCATTTTTTATCTTAACTGAATACAAATCTATAAATACTAAATGTAAGCGCGTTTATTAGCTTTTTTAAGTCGTAAGTTGACTATCAAATAAATAATATATTTCAATTATAAAGTATGAATTATCTTGAGTGTATTCTGAAAATTTAAGATTATAAAATAATTGGAATTGTTTGTAGTGCTTTTTTTGCAAATTGTTTATAATAACTGTCATGATGGATACAGAGCCAGCTGAAAAGTCCTGTTTTATGCCATATTTTATTTTGAAACGTTTCCTTCTATTCTATTTCTTTATAATGTTTCATATTTAAAAATCAGAGGCATTTTATAAGGTGTAAGACTATTCAGCAATATTCCGCATGGAAATTAGTATCCGTTCAATGCTTAAAGTCTCAGCTTTGGAATATGTACAAAAATCTTGCCAATATTTGCCACTGCCAAAAAAAATATTTTAATTTGATTTAAATAGATTCTTAAAAGAAATAGTCTTTACCCTATAACACCCATCCTCGCTCAAATATCGTCTATAATATACAAAATTACTTTCTTGTTCTAGCATCCTCATCCAATTGCTTGGTTTTTGCACAGAATGGCTATTTGATCGGTGGAAAGGGTTTCAGAGTAGAGGAAAAAATGTTGTGTAGGAAAAACAAAACGGGGTTCCATATTAGCACCCTCTCCTCTAATAATTAATATTACTAGCAAAAAAGCAAAAAAATCATAAAACATAATTTTTCCCAACTAGCAAAATATAGTTCCCAGTCCTTTTTAAAATGTCACTGGCCCTAAAGTATAGTTCCTAGACCCAATCTGCCACTTAAAATGTTACTCTATAAGGAATAGTCACTTTGAAGTATATTTCGAGAGTGACCGGTTAGTGCCTACCATAAAAGTGGAAAATAAACACCCCGATTGCAAGTCGCAAACATGTAATTTAAAGAAGTGGCTGGAACTACGCGAATCTTCGAATATGACACCATAAAAGACCAAAACTTTATAGTAACTTTCAAAGTAGGGGTTACCAACAAGTGCTACCATAATGCCTCCATTAAGTTTTTGTTACCTTATAGTAACAATTTAAGTTACAGGGTAGTCGCGGCTACGATACCTAGTTACTTCTAATTTATATAGCATTGAAAGTAGCAAAATGGTTACTGCTACCTTCCTAGGTCACTATAAAGTAGCCGTCGTTCATCCATTGCCACTAAAAGTCACGGGGGTCAAAAACGGCTACTTTATAGTGACCGTAATTTAATATACCCTAATAAATATAATTGCGTCAGATTGCATAGTGTGCTGCTCTGTTTTAATGTTTTCTTTTACTTGCTTTTAAGCTGTATTAAAAATTTTGTAAAATCCCAAAATTGAATAAAAAGAAAGTAGAATATCTAATTGCTATCGAAGAATTAAACAAAATGAATCACTGCGAGCCGATGCATCAACATCAGAAACAAAAACTACATCTTTCTATAGTCCTACTGATGAACATCATAAATCAGTTAGTGACTGAGACATTTTCGAAGCTGTTTCTGTAGATGAGAGTAGTGTTAGTTCATCTGAAACTGAATCTCAGAGGAGAACTAATTTGAGAACCAATAACAATATGAAACAAAGAGCTAAAAGATTGGGCGTTAAAATACTCTATACCTCTTGTAGCTCTGAATAATATAGAAACACTTATAATAGAAATGCACAATAAATAAAAAATAACTTCAAAGGACAAGGCGGAACGTTATAGTGGGACCAATGGAATGTATAGTCGCCACCACCACGATCAGTGTAGCAACGCTCCAATTAAGTGGTAATTTGGTGGCGCTGGGAACATTCTTGGAAAAATCACTTTATGGTTCCAAAGAATCGTTGACCATGTAGTTCCAAAAAAGTTATTGTTTCTATAAAGGGATTTTGGACAGCTACAATTGTCACTTTATCAATCCGAAGATTTTAAAGGTTCAAACGGGTAGGATTGGCCTAATATGTTATTGTTCCCGGTACTTTGTGGAAGCATATGGAACTATAAAGTATTTTTCGGATTAAACGGCCATATTTTTTTCATGAATTTTTAGACGAACAGCCAAATGGTCAAACATTATGCGTTTTTAAGCTAAATATACCTAGATTAAGCTTTTTCTTTAGTTATTTTGTTATTTCTGACAGGTGGACTAATATTTTTAAAAATTTGACCCCAGTTTCAAGCAAATTATTATTATTTTTTAATTTGTTTTTTTTTTTTTTTATTGCAAATAATATAATAATTTGAAGAAATATTGAGCGCTCGAAAATTTTGTTATATAAACCCACTATTTTATTCAGTAAAGTTGATTGCGTTCTAGAATTTACCTAAAAAAAGGCGTTAAAATCGCACATTAAATAACAAATTAAATAACGAAAAAATAATAATGGCTTCCATAATTATTTTCCATCATGACATTTATTTTTATGAAATGTGAAATTGCATGAAGAGGTTGCTGCGAATAAAGTTCAACAGTTTAACGAAAGTTCCACATGTCGGTGGCTAACACTTGGCTGCCACGAACCCGTGACTAGGCAGCTTCGTAACAGATAAATCGCATTCACCAGTAGGCTACTTTATAGTAACTCATCATAGTAACTCTTTTAATGGCAAAAACTACCCAAGACACTACCCGGCTACTCAAAATCTTTCCCCATTTTGGTCGCAGTTACTTAGCCGCTACGAATATACGACGTAGCCGCCGATGGTAACCGCCCACTTTGTAGTGGCTTTGATAGTGGCAGTTACGTATCTGCCACTATAAATGCTAGTTGAGTTGGCCAACTTTTAGTTCTTAACACCCTCTGTGCGCCGTCGGCGCAGAAATAAATAAATTTTTCGTTCCGGTAAAAGCGAGAACGCAGATGAACGCTGGTTGACGGCTCCTACCTACTTTCACTGTGAACTAGCCGATTTGATAACACGCTTTAATTTTTCAAGGTCATAAGCGCGAGGCGGCGCGGCGCAGCGCTACTATGCTAACCATATACAGGGTGTCCCAGAAATACGTGCAAGTATTTTAACTTAACTGGTAGTATAGTTCAACCCCAGAAACACGCCTATGAGGTTTTTTTCTAAATATTTTTTTGAAAATTCGGAATTTTTGAAAATATTTTGAATTTTTGCATTTTTTTTAGTTTTATTTAAAAAATAATTTCTTGTAATATGGCGCTTGGTAGTAGATTAAATTTATAAGAAAGAAAATCAGAAAAGATCCAGTGGTTCTCAAACAAATCTCGAAGTATTGGAAAGAATATGTAAGGACCAAGACTACAATAAAACGACGAAAAGCAGCATATTTTGGTCATATTTTTCGAAATAACAAATATAGTTTCCTACAGCTGATCGTTGAGGGAAAGATGGAAGGACGACGAGGCATCGGGTGTAAACGGTTTTCCTGGTTGTGGAATTTGCGCCAGTGGTTTAATATAGGAGAGGCCAGTGCATTTATCCGTTTGGCTCAAGACGGGGAGGAATTCCAATTGATGGTCGCCAACCTCCGATGAGGAGAAGGCACATGAAGAAGAAGGTTCTCTCAAAAGTTTGTAAAAAATATTTTTTTTTTTGCGGAAATTTTTCAAGAAAGTAAAATAACTCCATTATTTTGGACTTATTTGAAAAATAAAGAGAAAATGTATGTTTCTTTTATCGAGATCTACCACCCTTTAAAATACTTGCACTTATTTCTGGGATACCCTGTTTATAACAATACACGTGATGCGTATACGCAAAGTTGCAAACGATGTCAAGAATAGGTGCCCAGATTGGCGCTGACTACCAGTAAGCGGCAAACCTGCTTGCACTGTGTTCGCACACTAAGTTTAGATTTAAGTTCTGGTTTTGTGTTTTACATTTTACAGACTTTACATTTAGTGGTTAAATTACTTATGTCAAATTAGTATTTAAAAATATGATTTAGATCTTTGCGAACATTTTGTTAGTAATGAACATATAATATCATTATTGCGTCATTTTGACAGATGAATAACCGAACCGATTCTAGAATCTACGGCTTTCAACATCTTAGATTTAATATCGTATAAAATTTAACAAATTAATTAAAGTAATGCTACCTTTTATGCATTTTCTATGGCCTAATCTATATTGTATTTTTTCATGATCTTTAATTAAAACTTCTTCGACATATAACCACTATATAATTGCTAGAATTCTACAATATCATTTACTATCAACAGAGTCCATCATAAATAAAGATAGTCATTAAACTTAAGTAATATACAGTGCGTCAGTCCGTTCTCTTAGCTACACAGGGGTATCCGTGAGAGGGGAAACAATATTCTCGATGTTTTTCGTAAAAATTGGACGACGCGTCCCATCAATAAAAATTCGACAAATTCGCAAGTAGCTAATAAAATGGCT
>NW_022147056.1:40475-43980 GCF_002938485.1 Sitophilus oryzae | reverse complement strand
TAAATATAATAATCGTAAATCATACAGGATGTTCAAAATTCTATGCCAAACTTTGTAAAATATAAAATAATGTTTCTTTTTTTTTTAATGGAACACCCTGTATATTATTTTTTCAATAGATGGAGAATTAAAAAAAACAACATTTTTTGTATTTAGAGTATTTCAAAATTTTTAACGGTTTTGCAGATATTCGCGGTTTTATATTTCATATGGCATTTTCTACAGTAAATTTTTATCAAAGCTACCCAATAATTTTTCTCTCGTATTTTACCGTTGAAGGAGCCATATGAAATAATACTGCGTGTATCTGCGAAACTATTAAAAATTTTGAGATACTTTTAAAAAAGAATACAAAAAGAATACAAAAAATGTTCATTTTTTAACTCTTCATCTAATAAAAAAACAATATACAGGGTGTTCCATTTAAAAAACAAAGAAAAATTACTTTATATTTGAGAAAGTTTGGCGTAGAATTTTGAACACCCTGTATGATTTAAGATTACCAAATTTATAGCAAAGTAAGTATAGACCAAAGTAGATTCGATCCTGAATAAAATTGAGCAATGTCAGCTTAGGTGGTATGGACATTTGATCAGAATGAACAACGACATACCAGTAAAAGGCGTGTGGGAAGCTAAAATGCATGGAAAGAGACCAAGGGGAAGACCAACTAAAACATGAAATGACACAATAGACAAGATAGTGCAGGATAGAGGACTAACATTAACAGAAGCCAAAAGTCGAGCAAGCGAAAAAAATAAATGGAAACAATTTGTGTATAGTGTAGCAATTAAGTGAATTTATTTAATTTAGTATACCTTACACCTTCGGGTAGAAAGGTTTTTGATTATATAGGTATATATAAGTATAGACCATCTAAAGTAAATACCTAATATAGTTTTGATTTCAGGACAGTTTTTGTATTTGTAATAATTTTTTTAAGGAAGGTTGAAAAATATATTTTTTTTATTTATTTATTAATATCTCTGAATAATCGAAATGCATTTACTCATATCTTAGGATAATGTAAAGTGATCTGAAAGGAAGCCAAAAATGCAATAATCTACAGGGTGTTCCATTTAAAAAAAAATCATCCCGATCCACTCACACTTTTTTGAGCCATCCTATAGTTAGACTTATTACTATAGAAGTTAAAATATTTTCCTGAAATACATCCTCGTACATACTTTAGGTTTCCACTTAAACAAAATTCCCAATTTTTCTATTTTAGGAGTTACAGATGCCCGACGCACTATTGCCGGACCCTGTATAATTCTAATAAAAATAGATATGTTATAACAATTATTATTAACACAAACATTCGATACGTTACTGAAGCAGCTAAGTTAAATTGACGTATATATATTCTTTGACAAGTAGTAAATAAAAGCAAAAATGCAAGAAAAAATATATAATTAGTCAATTTTAAGTGAATTTCATAAATGATCGCTTTACTACTAATTGTTTTACAAACCACTTTCTGTTTCACCGGAAATGACTACAACTTTTGATTTTTAAATGGCACCTTCGGTATATATTGAATTTATTCTATAGAAAATGATATTCTGAATAGAATGACATATTATATGTCAACTTATGTCAACTTTTGACATTTTTGCTTAAAAAGAAATCGTATGATAAATTTAAATCTAGAGTGCCGCGGCTAGAGAATAATTAATTTTTTTATCAATTAAAATTTTTTTATTAATTTTTGGATTGAAAAATAAAATAGTTATAAGGGTGAGCCACTTTTGAGATGCACACGGTATTATATAGTCACTTACTAGCGAAAATTTATTCCATTATTTCCTTCGATTTTTGACTGAGATCTACCGCACGCTACAGACTATTTTACAATCTTTTTCGATAAATCGCAATAGTGTCACTGTTAATTTAAGTTCTGCCATAATTTCCTTCTAGATTTACTACCTTTACACAACTATCAGTAGTAGAATAAATAACATAAAATAAACTTAGTAAAGACTGACAAATCCACAAAATTTCAAATCAAATTCAAATGTGTCAACAAAACTGTCAAGGATCCCCACCCTAGGGCTCTTTGTCTGTCTACCATGCATGAATACATGGATCTCATTATCAGTGGCGGATTAAGCCTGTCGGGGGCCCGGGGCGGCGAAGCTAAATGTGGCCCGCGGTCTGTTCAGATAATGGTATACTTCTAATACACATTTTGTAAAAATTGAATGACGTATGTATAATGGTTGACAAAATTCAAATATTTATACAGAGTGTCCCAGGCTAAGCCTGCATTAGAAGTTTCTAGAGAACTACAATATCTATATAGGAGATTTTTTGCGCATCATTGTTTGGCAACGAGATCTATCGATTAAAAATATTTACAACAACTTATAAATATTGATATTTAAAAAAAACTTTCTTATTTTAAATGAGTGTCCAATTTTTGTTACATATTTAAATTTCTGTAAAATTTTATTGAATTTGATATTAAAAACACTTATACCCAACGTTAACTGTTTTGAGAAACAAATATTTATCATTTGAGGAAAATAACTGCCTGTCAAAAAATTTTGTATAGCCTAAACGTCGAATTTAGTGATTGCCACAGCCAATGTACCATAAAGAGAAGATAAACCCACAACATAATAATGGCAGCAGCTATCATGGAATTGTTGATGAAAATTATCATAATCATTTTTTCAAATGGAATATTTCCTTTTATTTCATCACTCGTGAAAAGGTTTTCGTTACTTTCGTTTTTAAGATTTGTTACTTTTTGACTATGTTGATGCTTCTGTACCAAAATATGTCCTTCTTGAAGCTTTATTTAAGATTAGCAAGCGTATATTTTTCTCATGATTTTAACCAGTAACCTATGACAGTATTTATTATCGATCATCATTTCCAAGCCAACTTTACGCTGTTTTTTTTTTCGATCATACGGTATATGTTAAATCAACTATTAGATATCACTAAAGAGCGAAAATACGATATTTATATAAATACACTTTTTAAATTTTTAAGCAGCTGTATTTATAATATAGGAAATTCAAATAATTGTTTTCTGACAGATGGAAATAAATTGTCTGGACTGTTTGACACTTAATGTCAAAGGAAGCCAGAAATTTTCAAGAAAAACTAAAAAAAAAAAAAAAAAATCTTAAATAACTTAAAACGATTTATTTTAGGCATAGAACATGTATAGTTAAAACGTAATGAATTGAAAAACCTTCACTAGTGAAATAAAGTAAATTACTGTCAAGATGGTGATATTTTTATTCACCAGTTCCATTGATAACTACCGCCATTATTATATACATTTTGAAATAATTTTAATTTTTTTGAA
The DNA here is from genome assembly GCF_002938485.1 of Sitophilus oryzae. Lineage (NCBI taxonomy): Eukaryota > Metazoa > Arthropoda > Insecta > Coleoptera > Curculionidae > Sitophilus > Sitophilus oryzae. The sequence goes on along the minus strand of NW_022147056.1, from coordinate 40,655 downwards.
ATAGATAGCCACTTGTCTTTTCTTTATGTCACAGTCGCTGTGATAATCACTAAATTTCACTTTTAGGGCCGTACAAATTTTTGCAGTTTTTTTTGTCCAAAAATTTGAAATATTTTTTTTTCAAAATGGTTAATGTTAGATATACCGCGGTTAGCAATACGTAACCGAACGAAGTACTGA
>NW_022147056.1:0-36890 GCF_002938485.1 Sitophilus oryzae | reverse complement strand
GATTACGTGCTTGCTCAGATTTAATATCGTATAAAATTTAAATTAATTAAAGTAATGCTACCTTTTATGCATTTTCTATGGCCTAATCTATATTGTATTTTTCTATAGTCTTTTTCATTAAACATATTTAGTACTATTTTTAACATTACTTTCTTCGACATATAACCACTATATAATTGCTAGAATTCTACAATATCATTTGCATTATCAACAGAGTCCATCATAAATAAAGATAGTCATTAAACTTAAGTAATATACAGTGCGTCAGTCCGTTCTGTAGCTACGGGTATCCGTGAGAGGGGAAAAAATTCTCTCGACAGAGCTCTCGATGTTTTTCGTAAAAATTGGACGACGCGTCCCATCAATAAAATTCGACAACCTGCAAGTAGCTAATAAAATGAGTGGGCGGAGCGGTTTGCGGTGACGTAATACTTGTCAAGTCAACGTATAAAATATATTGCTGTTTATTCTTTTCTGTGTACATGCCTGGCGCCCAATATCTATGTTTTTGTTTATTATTAATTAGTTTTTCTCTAGTGAAATACTCCATCCAAGACTGTCGATGAAAAGCTGCCGTCTGCAGAGTGTAATGTTTAAAAAACGTTATAAAAAAATTATCACAATAGATCTATAAGGTCGCTGTGATTAAATTCCACCCTTCCATACAATTTTTAATCTACAACGATATTTATGAATTCTTACAAAATAACCAACCGCCACCGGTAACTTCTACTGTTAGAGTACTTCTGTTGTCGCAAGTACTAATAAAATACTGTAATGTATATCGCAGATACTACTGTAAAGTAAGTGTTTTACATATCTTAATAAATTCGAGCATACAAAATGGCGAGTGGGAGGAAATATATATCGATTGTTCTACGACTGCCAGTAAATCTCGGCGCACGTACGACGGCAAAAAATACCGGCTGACTGTTCCAGATATGCAAATAAATGAAGACGAGGTTTCTCAAAGTTATAGCGGTTATAAAAGTCGAGCCTCTGAATGGCGTGTTAAAATATACAAATCAATTGCGGTATTAAAAACTTATTGCCACAAGAAATGTCTGTAGGTGTGGATTCGGAGAATGTGTACCATACATAGTTTAGTGGTGTAGATTTTTATTGTGGTCGTATAAATCAAATTTATTGGCTCAATTAAGATCTTCCCAAGGTAATACGGTCTAATGCCAATAGAAACATGATGAATATACTTAAGATGTTTATTTGGGATGTCTAGATGAATGCAATTTATGTTATACTCTTTTATTGCTTCTTCGGAAAAAAGTTATAACGCATAGAAATTAGGCCGTATTCATAAAGAAGAACATTTGCTTTTACTTGTAGAAATCGAAGCATTTACTTCACATTCTATTCATAAGCAAAAAGAAAGAAAAGGTTCGGGTTTGGATCGAAAAGGTGTTGCTCTAAAAGAAAAGGTTTCACTTTTTTGATATTTATAAACAGCAACATTTGCTTCAAAATTGAAAGATTTGCTTCAGAAAATATGCATCTAGTCCGGAGCAGATTTTAATCATTTACTTCATACATGTATATGCACTTGAAGGGCTAAGGTGTTTTAGTTGGCGAGTGAGCGCGTGATTTTTTGAATTCGAATTTCCCATGGCGGATGTAGTGCACGTACGCGCACGAAAAGTGTACAAAGAGAGACGTACTCCTCGTGAGTGCGATTTTCGAACCCTCTTTCGGTTCGACAAAATAAACGGGCAGTGGTTAGCCGACTACGTCATTGGCGAGAATCTGAAAACCAGGGGAGGGTCGCTTTCGCCAGTACAGAAAATGAAAGTGTTTTTCCGGTACATGGCAGATCCGGGTTTCCAGAGCGGTATAGGTGAGGAACTGGGATGTGCACAGCCTATACAGTCTCCAGGATTGTCGATACCACTCTCCGTCTCATTATGGACAAGGCGGCTGATTGGATCAAGTTCCCGTCGACCGAAAATTAAGTTTTGGAAGCCAAAGTGAAATGGTCAGCGAAAAATAAATTTCCGACTGCAATAGGAGTTGCACGCATGTTAAAATTGAAAAGCCGCGTCTATTTGGGGATGAATATGTAAACCGGAAGAATTATGCTAGTATTAATGTTCAAAGCATATGGATCAAAATTACGTTTTCATGAATATCGATGCACGGTGGCCCGGCTCCGTACATGACGCAGTCGAATTTGGAAAAATTCTTCTGTTCATGAAATTATGCGGCGGACGACTAATACGGTGTTGTTGGGAGACAGTGGCTATGGTATAATATCCTATATGATGAAACCCTTCCCCATCGTAGAAAACGCAGCGCAGGCTGCTTTCAATCGATTATTAAAGAAAGAAAGAGTTGTCATAGCACATGCTTTTGGACAGTTGAAACGGCGCCGGCGCACGGCGCACAGTAGAACGATCGTATGTTTGATGCTGGACCTAACACTTAAAATCGTATTTAAACTTTTAATACAAATTTCTCCAAATACATATTAGAAAGCCATAATTTAATCAACTAAAATCGAATTTTGTTGAAAAATTCACCCAAAGCTATATATTATGGTATAGGTATAATATATGTGATTCTTGTTAAAGATATTTAATATGTGGGAAATTTATAGAGCAAATTATGGATTAAATAAATGGCTTAATTCATGTGCTCCGTACAAAAGTTTTAGCCCATATTTTAACGAATAATTTAAAAGAAATTTTGAAACACTTGGGTGTTTAATTAACTCTAGTCTCCGTGAAAATATACATTTTTCAGCGAAATTTATTATAGTTTGCGTCTTTCTTTCGTAATTATCAAAAAGTCCCACCGAGTCCCGATTATTTTTTGGTGGGTATGACTTTTCTATTTTATGCTAAACTTATGAATACAACGTTTTATTGCAACCGTTTGCAGCAAAGATGGCTATGGAAAATTTTGTTTAAAATTTATTTTTTTGTGATACACTATACAATAATTTGAAAATTATTGTTATTGAATACATGTTGGTATTAAAGAACTGGACAAATCGCAAGGTCATAATTCATATAGAATAAAAATATGATAAAAAGTTCATTAAGTTTTGGAATAAGTATAAAAGTATGCAGTTTAATTTGTAATAGTCAATTTAATACGGACATTCAAATAAAATATATATATTGTGGAAAAACACCCCAGCACTATTCAGTAAGTTATCTATAATAAAGTTACGACTATTTTTAACAAATTTGAAGATTTTAGAACACATTTATTCAAAAAAATGTCTTAAGTTAGAAATTTTGCATAATTGCTGAATGTCCAGCAAATTGCATTGGGTCGATCCACTGTGCGGCGGTGTCTTGTAACTCTACTTGGTAGTCTAACAGTTCCTCGTTACTTGCCATCTTAACACAGCTCAATCAAATATGTATATAAATACCACTCAAAGCTCCAAGTACAACTTAGAAGTATCAGCAAACACTCTATACATAACAACAATTAATTTGCTCATTTACCCCTGTAGCTGCAAGTTGCAACATGTTTGGTGGCAACATACTCGTAAATTGCGCTCGTCTACCTTTTCCTTTTTTTCTGCGAGGATTTGCTTGCAAAGAAAAGGAAAAGATTATGAATATGAAATTAAGCAAAACCTTTTCCTTCTACCTTTCTCCTTGTGAGCTCTACCTTTTACTTCTACCTTTACCTTTGTAGAAAATACTTCATTTTTATAAATACGGCCTATTAAGTCATGTTATTACATTTTTAGTCCTAGCGAAACATGGTATTGACAGGCCTTATATAGAAACTCTTGCCAATATATACAAAGACCTTGCGCCAACTGGACTGAACCAACAAAGGATTACAAATAGATGGAGAATATCTTAACTATCTGAGATTAAAGCTGATGACATAGTCCTAATTTCAATAGTCCTTGAAGAACAAATTAATGAACTAAATAAAGCCAGCGATAAAGTGGGTCTCAAAATGAATTTAGTAAAAACTAAAGTAATGTACAACGAACTAGTGGAAAGAAAAGACATTCTACATAATAAATAACACAACACAGGAAATAGCAGAATAATAGTTCGACCAACGTGTACTAGTCATGACCTATGCATGCGAAACCTGGACACTCTTTTTTCTTCACAGTAAGGGGCCGTCCTCTGACGGAAACACTGCGACCTGTGAGGCCTATTGTGTTTGCCCCTTTCTATATCTGTACCCATTCTCCTATCCCTGTGCCCTGCACTAACTTATGCAGGTCCTTGATAGGATGGGAGCATAGTTCCTCCGGTTCTAGCCTAGCGTTCCCAAATAAAAAGTGTCGCTTGCGATCCAGAGCCTCGCAGTGACGTATTATGTGCTCCGCTGTTTCAGGATCTTTAACGCAGAGTCTGCAGCAAAGACTTCCTTGATACAGATTGAGCTTGTTCAGGTAACACTTGACAGCCATATGTCCTGTCAAGAGCCCTGTTGTAATCCGCAATTTATTCCTGCTAAGATTAGCAGTTCTTTTGCTGGTTTTGAGTTAGGTCCTTGGATAAAAAGCCTTGCTGTGCCTGTGCCCCTGTCTGTTTCTCCAGTGGACATTCTGCTTTTCCCTGATTCAGAGTTTTAGTGCACTACGGGCCATACATTTGGGTATTTCCAGTACTGGCTCTGGACCAAGATAACCTGGACACTTAAAACGGACATCATAAGGAAACTTGCAGGTCGCACAACGTTCAACGGAACGAAATACGCTGGGAATAACTAAGAGAGATAGAGTGGATACGACAAAAGACCCAAGTAATTGATGTCATCCACAGAGTCAAATCCCTCAAATGACAATGGCAGGACTGGCAAGAAGAACGAAGACGAGGGGGTAAAAAAAAGTCACAGGCGAAACATTTTTTGAAACTTCGCCTAAATATCTAGAATTTACCAAAAATTTATGTCAATGGTATGTGATTTCTTACTTTCTTAAAAATATTTATACTCAAACCATTTTCAACAAAACTTTTTTTTCAAAACATAAGCTAAGAGTAAGTAAACATAAAATATTTAAACGGAGATAAATTGGCCCATTATAGTAGGAGGAAGTCCAATATCGTCGTTGTTGACAAAAGTATGAAAATGTTGTTAATATAGAAGTTGCAACGTGTATAAATGTGCATATACTATAAATATTATACCTACAGGGTGTCTCAAAAAAATAATGGTAAGGTTGTAAGTTCTTCTTAATAAAAGACCTACAAACCAAACCAAACAAAAAAACTTACAACTTTACCACTACGTTTTTTTTTACTTTACGCAGACATACAACAAAATATATTTAGGATACGCAACCTTTATAAATCGTGCAAAATTTAATTTATTTTTTGTTCTCTATTTAAAGAAGAAAACATTCGACCAATGTGTACTACCAGTCATGACCTATGCATGCGGAACCTCGACACATAAAACGGACATAATAATAATAATAGGAAATATGCTGGTAATAACCAAGAAAGACCGTAAAAGAATAGAGTGGATACGACAAAAGACCCAGGTAATAAATATCATCCACAGAGTCAACTCCCTTAAGTGGCAATGGGCAACACAGCTGACAAGAAGAACGGGTAACAGATGGACCACAAAAATTACAGCATGGTACCCACGAGGAATTAAGAGACCTAAACGAAGACCAATCCTGAGATGTGACCATGATATTAAGAAATTAGCAGGGATAAGTTGGGCCCGCATAGCCAACAATAGACAACCAATGGACCCAACTACAAAGACGGTATCTTAATATGTGAGGGAGGCTAGACCATAATTGGAAATTGTTGAATAAGCTGAAAATGATGATGATCATAATATGCATGGTGTACCATTTTAAAAAGTGTAGTTTATAACAATAACTGTGACATGCAATAAATCTTGACCTACTATACAGGGTGCTACAAATTCGAGGTACGAGCACTGGTAACTCGGTAACCGTAATAGATACGAGCGTGGTTAAATTGGGGCAAAGTTGCGCTTTGGGATGTCCACCAAGATGCAATCAAAAAAGTTTTAAAAATTTCAAGGATTGCTGAGTTTTCTCGAAAAAACGGATAATTTTGAAAATCAATTTTACTTTTTCCTATCGTTACTTTTAAGAAAATCAAAAAACTAATTGCACATCTCATAGCCACTTTATTAGGGCTATCTGATAGTATTTTTAGATTTTCAAATTAGCTGATAATTTGTGAGATACAGAGGCCAACTTAATTTTTTTAAATACGGACCTGCATTTTTTATTTTCGGTTTTGAAAGAAGTCTCCTAAGTACAATGATATGCCACACTTTATACTTTTTTTTTGTTTTTGGTACCTTAACAACAAAAAACTATATAATTATTATTTAAAATAATTTCAAGTCCGACTCTGTTTTTTTAATTATTTAATCTGGTTATGTTCATCGTAATATACATATTGATCAGCGCTAATTAACATTGAATAAGGAAAATCGAGCCAATTGGAAGATTCAAATAAATTATATCCAGGTCAGCAATTTAAAGATATTATTTTTATTTGTTTTATTGTGAATTTGAAATCTCAATGTGCGATATAATAAAATGCGTAATATTCATCGTAGTTATTATAAATAAATAAACTTCTACAAACTAGTTTCTAATGTTCTGCGAAAGGGTGACAACCCTCCCCCTATTGCACAAATTTATTTTTCGTTCAATTTTATTTATAGCTCTTTGGCCTTTCTTCTTATACTTCCGAAAGCATTTTGTACTCTTTATTCTAAATGTTGAGATGTATTCATTTCACTTTTACAAATGACGTGAAGTAATGTATACATTTGTATATTATTTTTATTATTTTATTGCATTTGATTTTCAATAGTAAATGTTTTACCCCACGTCATTTTTAAGTTTGAATGCTTATCGATATTGTAACGATGAATAGATTAAATATTTAAAAAAAACAGATCCGGACTTGAAATTAGTTTAAATAAATTGTGTTCAAATGTCTGAAACAAAAAAAAATATTAAATGTGGCATATCATTGTACTCAGGAGACCGAGTTCTTTCAAAATCTGAAATAAAAAATGCAGGTCCGTATTTAAAAAAATTAAGTTGGCTTCTGTATCTCACAAATTATCAGCTAATTTGAAAATCTAAAAATACTATCAGATAGCCCTCATAAAGTGGCTATGAGAATGTGCAATTAGTTTTTTGATTTTCTTAAAAGTAACGACAAGAAAAAATAAAATTCATTTTCAAAAAAATCCGTTTTTTCCAAGAAACTCAGCAATCCTTGAAATTTTTAAAACTTTTTTGATGGCATCTTGGTGAACATCCCAAAGCGCAACTCTGCTCCAATTTAACCATGTTCGTATCTATTACGGTTACCGAGACACCAATGCTCGTACCTCGAATTTGTAGCACCCTGTATACCCCCCTTAAATCTTGACTACCTAAAAATGCTACAATTATTTATTTAATTTTAATCATGACATTATGACATCATGACATCATGACATCATGACATCATGACATCATGGCATCATGGCATCATGGCATCATGACATCATGCCATTATGACATTATGACATAAATCAAGATTGACGTATTAAATTAATTTCGATCACCGGAAATGATAACAACTTTTAGTTTTTAAATGGTACTCTCGGTATTTTGTTAGTTTACTCGATTAGAATTAGAATTTAGAATAAGTGGGAGGGGGGTTAATCTCTGCGACCTTAGAGATCTATTGTGTCCCCCTTTCTTGAGTTATAACTCATCATACAGTCCCAGGACTTCCTACGGAGACCCGTGTCCTTCACAGTCGAGGAGCTACGACCCAGGCTGGGTGGACGAAACGGTAGCTTGTGTCGCCTGTTGGGTTTAGAGGTAGGTGGTAGGCTCCCGACCCTTGGAGGAGGTGGTAGCTTGTATGCCACTTGCGGAGGATGGTCTCACGCAAGTGTCAGCCACCTCTCCTGTAGTTCTCTTTGGGTTTGGCCCCTTGGAACTTTCATTGTTACTGTTCCCAGTGTCGCTAGGGGGTTTCCCCACAGCTTCACCGGTGATGTTTTTATTACTATTATTACCAGATCTCATAGTGTTCCCATGAGTCGCTAGGGACAGTCGGTCCACTTCTACAGAGCCCCGCATGTAGAAGTAATGGGTAAAATACAATGGGGTGCCCCCCGATGCCCCAAGGTTGAGGCTGTCCGTAGCCCCGCCCTGTATCGTTATACGTCTTGGTGCAATTCCCTGGCCACGACACTACAGTCAGGGACAAGACGATGAGTGAGATGCTTCTTAGACCAAGCCAAGTGCTAGGGGGGATTCCCCCCAGCACCTGACCCGGAGCTTCCCCACCAACGACAAGGTCTTGCATCTCCTAGGGGATATAGAGGATCGATAAAAAATTACGTTTTCGTTTAAAAAATTAGTAATTTAGATCTCAGTAAGACTGTTCGTAACGAAAATTTGACTCAAATAGCAAGTATGTGGTACTAGACTATTCGTAAAAAAACGCAATTTCAAATGTCAATAGTTGCCATATGATATGCCATTCTATTCAGCTTCTACCGAATAAAATAAGAAAATGCCAAGGGTACCATTTAAAAATCAAAAGTTGTAGTCATTTCCGGTGAAACACGAAGTGGCCAAAAACAAGTGAATACGTCGATGAATCCTAATTTATGTCATATACTAACATACCAAATCTCGTTTTTTTATCAGATAAAATAAAAAAGTTATAGAGGTGAACCATTCTTCAGAAACACCCAGTATATTATAATAGTAACCCTAGAAAATAATACCTTTTCTATAAATAAATAATATCAGAGAGAAAATTCAATCGCAGTTTACTATAAAATGTTTCAATAGACCGCAAAATTACATTCGCAACAATATCGCAAATCGCAACTTCTAAAAATTCAAACTCGCAGATAGAAATCACTGTCCCAATTTACAAAATCATAATTGCAGCAAAATCGCAACAAAGTCGCAAATCGCAGTTATAGTAATACTGGTTGCCTAAATTGAAACTCGCAAATAGAAGAAATCGCAATCGCAGTTTCCTATGAGAGCCAGTCGCAGGTTGCGATTGTGATTTTAAAAACGCTGCGATTGAATCGCAGTTTGCGAATTTTTGCTCATCTCTAGGTGGGTCACTTTTGAAAAAATCTCTATAATAGATCATTTGATTTCTTATTGAATTTTATCCTTTGTCGTCAATTTTATAACTAGCTTTTTTTATCCATTCTGTTGCATCTTAGTTCCATTCATATAAGTGAATAGGTAATATCCTTGTTTATAATGTAATACCTACTGGTTTTCATTAACTGCTTTCTAGGCAGCTTTTATGAAAAAAATCTATTACGTTTGAGAAAAACCATTTTGCTAGAACTTTAACACGCCCATCCAACGCAAAAAAAAGAAAATAAGAAGAAATAAGCTCTTTTCTTTTACTTATTTTTCAAGCGAACGTGGAAAAAACCTCTTGTCTGGCATACAATTAAACCGCAGTCCCGCGTCAAAGTAAATTGGTGTTTAGTTGGGAGAGTCTCGGCTGGAAGTTGAAGCTCGTTAAAGTTAAGAAGTAAAGAACAGCGACGCTTAGCCGGTCCTTTCTGGTCAACCGAGCACGATTTGGTGTCAATTACTGGCCGATTTTATTTCTTTGCCTTCCTCGATCGCCCGCGTACCGTTCTTTGTTCTTTTTCTTTCTTTTGTTCGTCGAAGGATTATTTAATCTCTCAGTTAGTGTCGGGATTTTCCGCGCCAGTAGGCACCCCAGACGAGCGAGAAAACTCTGAAACAGAATTGTTGGAAAATGTTCGACACATATAAAGGAAGAAAATCGAAGTTGCGATTCGTAAAGAACCGGGCTTTATGTCGTGGAAATCAGAGTTTAAATCGTATGTCAATTTGTATTTGGATTACAAGCCGAACTACTCTAGGTATGTTGGAAAAAGAAGGCCATGTTAGGAATTAAAATAGCTAAAATCATATTTAATGATGGGAGTTCTTTCATCCTCATCATCATCATAATTTTCAGCTTATTCAGCCATTTTCTCTCTCACATATTTCGGTACGTTTCGTTTCTTTGTAGTTGAGCCCATTGTTGTCTATTGTTGGCTATGCGGGCCCAAGTTATCCCTGCTAATTTACTAATATCATGGTCCCATCTCAGGTTTGGTCTCGCTCTAGGTCTCTTAATTTTTCGTGGGTACGACCATAAAATAATTAACTAGAAAGAAGTGTCAACTCTGTGTTAAATCGTGGAAACACGATGCGCCTTCGAAAGCCTTCGTGGTCGTCTGGAGAACTAATTTTCCAATTGACAGGTTGACATGATGGCTTCATTTTTATTTCCGTTTCCGGTTATTCAATGCCGGGCCCTCTTTCAGTTTAAATGTATTTTGTACTCTTTCTTATCATAAATAAAACAAAACAAAATTTTATTCAAACATATTTATTTGAAATAAGGAGACAACGGACTAAATAAATATAAAAAATAAGAATTGAATGATTTCTACAGCAATTACTTAATTATATTCAATTTTAACGTAAATTATAAGGTATAGTTACCTTATAATTTAGAATAAATATGCTGTATTCACAAATTACTCAAGGACAGAAAACGGGGCAGGCATACGAAAACGGGAGCCTTATACAAAAACCTGAAAAAGGAAAACAAATTTTTTTATACTAAAATTAACAATGTAAAATATCAGGTATAAAAATATAAATATACTGTTTAAAAAAGCGTCCATTATTCCCAAAGAGACCTGGTTTATTAATCAAAAGAAGCAAAAGAGACTTTAGTCGGATAACAATCAGATTGTATCAGTCAGATTTACTGCATTATTGACAATAAATCGCACATACCGAGATAACTAATGTTAAGAGAAGTTAAAATGATCTTACCTTAAGCGTAAATTGTTTCCATTTTCAAAATCGCCGATCATAAACATAACAAAAATTTTCTTGCATCTAAAAAAAATAAGAAATAGTGTTTATTTACTACCTATTTTTAATATACATGGGACATACCTAGTACTGCAGAAACGTCTTTCTCCAGGGATTGTTCATGTAATAATATATTTCTTATATGCTTTATTAGTTCTTCTTCTTCTTTTCTGTTTCTATCGATGACCACGCGCCTTTCGACGGCCAGTCAGAGACTATTATTCTTTGATTATTGTTTCTATCTTATTTCTTTATTCTTCAGCAACAGAGAACGTCTCACGGACGCAGACGCCTGAATTGAAGAGACTTTGGGCGCATTGAGGGAAACTTCTGCTCATTACTGCACTTTCAGGGATGATTCTTCTTCTAGGGTCTCTTCAGGGGCCCACAAAATTAGGCTTTATGTCAAGGTAGGAAGGATCAGGAATCACAAAGGAAAAGATATGTACTGTGGCGTGTCCAGCAATCCAATAACAGACAGACTGCGCCAGGCCAGGATGAATATAAGGGATATACTGCAAAATAAATTACTTATTATTGAAAAGTTAAATATCATTATTATTTCAAGCAGCAGGAACATGCAAAGCGTGATTAAGCTACAAAAAACTATTACATAATGCATTCGATTAAAACCTGTAAAATTAAGTTCTACTTATAGAGATAGGATTCTTTCTAGTTGCAAATTATTTAAGCAAACATCCATCAAGCCACAATTATTCATCTACATGTAAGTTTACTCTAGATTAGCCAGTGTACAGCCGATAGTCTTATTGGCATGAAATCCATAAGCGTGGCGAATCCATATCCGTAGGTATTCACAATTTAATACTATTTTGTTTAAGGTATTGATACACCACCTAGTTTCTTTGGATATTGGGTTCCTTTTTTCAGGACATCTGAACTTAATGGGAGAACTCATACAGCTAGCTAAAGACAGGTATAGAGTATGACATGCTTGATCTCTTCAAACTACAAGCAAAATTACGTGCGTAAGGTCCTCCTTACTCACATTCACACAGAAAAGAGTCTTTGATACCCAACCTGGAGATGAGTCGAGGAGACAATGTGCTGACCTCATTCTTAGAACAAACTGACATATTCGCGATTTACATCCGCGCATTTGTCGAACCATGGGAATCTGAGAGGTTGGGAACACGTTATAGTAGAAGACTCCTTTTGTTTGGCCCATATTAGATATAAATTTGTCCATTCTTGTCTACTTCCTTCTTTATGACGCCAAGGAGTTCAGAATGATGAATCTTATTATTCACCTCCTAAATTTCTCCCAAGAGATGCCAGTCTATCAGCTTCCGTGTTACCATCAATATTAGAGTGGCTAGGATCTGTAGATTAGTTTTATAGATTTTCCTTGTTGTGTTAGGAGTAATGATCCGCTCTTTATTCTTTTCCTGCTATTTTTCCTGCTCTACAAGAAATTGTCCGAACGTGTGATACTCTGTAGAGCACTCTTTGAATCTGACAGAATGGCAATTTTCTCTGTGTCATCCCTTAAGACCCAATAAGTGTTTCTCATCGGCTAGCATTAGCACTGCATATAGATGTGTGCTTTATGCATCGGCCAATTGCTGAGCATCTTTTAGAAAATTGTATATTCCAATACCACTTCTTCTGATACAGGATCCAGTGACATCCGTGTATATTAGAAGCTCATACCCTATCAATTTTGAGATAAACTCCTGCAGTTTGACTGACAACCTTGGGAAGCTTTAGTAAGGCTCTGAATCTTCCCATACGTCTTGTATCTGACAATCAGTCAGCTTCGAAACATGGTAATATCTGGCTTTTTTCAATGTTGTAAAACGATAGCATTGAGTCCAAGCCTTCCAACAAGGCTGGTGATTCTTCGCCCAATAAGGGGATCCTGATTGTAAGATATGTATAGCCCAATTAGACTTGTTGAAATAGCCTCTTCTGTGCAAGCCAGTTTTCAGCTTTGAATTTGGCACATAACCAAATCCTTTCTGGCTCTTAACGGCATTTCAGCCGTCTCAGACATCAAAACATTAGTGGGGATGTTATTCATGCAACCTGTTACTACTCTTAAAAGCTTGCATATGTATTTTGTCATATTTTCTTTGCATTCTTTTTTGACAACGTTAATAATGCCTGACAACCATAGTTCATGTGGCATCTACGACTTTGTATATATTCACGTAGATGGGGGATCCCCACCAGGTTCTGCAGAGAGCACGCATCACGTCTACTCCTTTCTGTGCTTTTCTGCAAGATTCTTCAATGAGGATTCCAGAGAAGACGACGATCCATTATGAGACCAAGATACTTATATTGTTCCACCCATTCCACATCTTGTCCATCCGCTCTTAGTCGAAAGTGAGGAGGATTTGCTCTTTTCCTCGAGAGAAGTACATTGCCTTAGTTTTAGAGGGAGAGATGCTTAGACCATTGTTCTTCAACCAAACCAACACGACCCAATGTACGTTGAATTCTGTTTTCCGCATTGTCAACATTCTTATGGAAGTGTAATGACCAAGTCATCAGCATATTGTAAAATCTGTACATTCTCCTCCATCACCTGATGTATACCTTATTAGTATATATATTGAATAAGATTGGACTCAGGGGTGATCCTTGAGGGAGGCCTTTATAGGCTATTTAAATCTAAGTGAGATCTCCTGTGTTAGGGATCTGGACAAAAAGATGCTCCCTTTGTGTTAAGATTTTTAAGATTGCTTGTATGACCATTTATCAATTTCAGCATCGTTTAATTTCCTCTCTTAGGAGGCTCCACTGAACATTATCGTAAGCGGCTTTAAGATCAATAAATATACAGACAGCTATCTCCCCTTTCTGGCAAATGCCTGGTAAATAAGCACCAGATAATACTACCAGATTATCAGCATCAATCATCTCTTCTAAATCCATTTAGATGTTGATTGAAGAACTATCTGTTCTAACTTATGCTCTATTCAATTTTTTATTATATTTTCAAACATCTTGCATAAGCAAGAGATATTAGAGCAATCGGTCTATAAGATTCGTGGTGAGACGGCCTACCACATGTTTTAGTAGGGGTGGGGACAATGATATGTTCCTTCTATTCGCAGGTATTCCTCATATTTTGTTCCTTTTAAACGTCATTATAAATGTTACCAGACATTCCTTCATTTTAATGGGCTTGGGAGATCATCTTGAACGTAATGTTATCTTTACCAGACATGATTCCTTCCTGTTTTTAAGGTATAGTTGGACCATACATGGAAATACTCTTTAGGTCGTAGTTGCTGAATGCTCCAACTGCTGAGAAGTCTTTTAGCGATGCAGTGAGGGGGCGAGGTCCAACAACGCCTGAGCCACAGCTCCTTTCAGCGCAGTGTCTAACTTGTGTGTAACTATTGAGTACCTTGACCACTTCCATATGGTACTATGGGTGTGTTTTATCAAGGCTTTCAGTAAAGTTTCTAAAGCTTTTCTTTTCTGTCATGATCCTTCTTGCTACCGCCGCTTTTCTTTAGCCCAGATAGTTATGATCGCTGATATTTTTTATATGCCCGAAGGGCCCTGCTCCGTTCATCCACCGCCACGCGACATGCCTCATCCCACCACCTTGGTTTGGGGGTTGCTTTTTCTCTTGCCCTTTGGAATGACGTTTTGGGATATGTCCCAATGCTGCCCTATTGATCTCCTCTACCAGACTTAGATATAAGAGTTTATTGCTCTGATTGAAGCTCATGTAGTATCCGTCCCAGTCCGCCTTCTTTGTGTTCCATCTACTTATAGGGTTATGTACTGTTTGGGTGAACAAGTTAGAATTAATAAATACCCTCGTTGGAAAGTGATCACTCATGCCTAAGCTATCCACACTTCCCATGAGATGTTTGGTCCTAGTTCTGCCGTCATTAAGGTGATATCCGGGCAACTTTTCCCTTGGTTCGGGGGAGTAATCCTGGTCGCTGACCCGTCATTTGCTATCAATATATCATTCTCAGAGCATTAGTCTAAGATGTTCTTTCCTGTGTGATTATTGCGGGAAGAGCCCCAATTACTGTGTTGTCCATTAAGGTCTCCCAAAAAATGCTTCTATTTGTCCATTTGTCCATAAACTCTTGGATATTTTCTCTCGTTAGATGAATGTCCGGAGGGCAATATGCAGTAAAGATCGACAAATTTTTTATGGAGATTCCTAAATACTGAACCCTCCAGTCTATATTAATATTAGTATTGCACTGGGCAAATGGTATAGAAGAACTGACCAGTCTTTCCTTACAATACTGTATGATGGGATAATAACTTTGATGTGCTAACTTTGATGTGCAGCCATGTTTCATTAAGACACACTACGTCAGGTTTATAAGAATTGAGTAAAATTATTAATTCAGAATAGTTTCTCAGTAAACTTCGGATATTCCAGTGTATGATACTTAATTTGTTAACTTGGATCATTAGGTACCTTTAAGGTGTATGATGTGAACTCCCCGGAAGAACTTCCAACTCCATATCTTCCAAGGAAATGTTATTCTCTGAATTACTTATCTGAGCGTTTCCACTTGCATTAATTTTTCCTAACACATATTGCGCTACCTCAAGTAAGACGCCTGACTCCTCCATTGTTTTCCTCATGATCTCAGTTAACGGCATAACTTCTACCTCATCTGAAGGAACTGATTAATAATTGGGTTAATTGGACTTCGACAGGAACTGGTGACATAGTGCTCCCTGTATCTATCTTGTTTATCAGGAGGGGGTGATAGTTTTTCCTCTTAAGTTTGCTTACCTGTGAGTATGTTGGTTTGTGTTAAAGCTGACTTATGACTGCTATTGGCCATTCTTTGCCTGGACCGGAATGCCCTCATTTATTAATCAAGTTTGTTCAGGGTACTAGGAAAGTCCCTGCTGTCTAGGTGAGCTCCGACGAAGGAAGACTCGGCTAGATTCCAGCAATTTGGTACTCAGTTTCTAGCTTCCAAATATGACGTGTTTTCTGCCGCCATTATTTCTTTATAGCCTTCTGCCTCTTATATTCCAAAGCAATTTCTATCTGTGGTGACATGATTTCATGTATATGCATACCGCTCCTTCTCTTGGCAGGCAGCTATACTGTTCTTCGGCACATTTCGAACACCTCTGTTTGCTTCGCATTGTGTTTCGAGTGTTCATACCAATTGAAACACATAATCGCCAGGCTGACATACATCCACCCTCATTTCGCAATATTCAATTTTTATGGATTTAGAATAATTTTACCTCAAATGTAATACTACTGATTCTGTGTCTATATACTTTGCAGTGCCATCAACTATTATCTTTCTTTGTAAACGTCTAGCTTCACTATCTTCGGTCCAGCCTCGTTCCGATACTATTTCCTCCATTTCTATGTTTTTATACACTCCTCTAGCAACTCCCTTTACAGGAGACTAAGCTAGGTATATATGCTTCTAGATTTCTTTCCTTAATAATTTGTTGTGAAAACACCATTGGCTGCGTTCAAGAGCTGAATTCAATACCGACTCTGTTTTTCCTTCCTCGAGACTTTACACCATTATTCCAAATTCCTTTAAGTCTTCCTAAACATAGGGGTGGTTGCCCAAGTTTTGTGTAACCTCCTCATCTTCTTTTTCTTGAGCTCTTACTATTACCAAGTATGGTCCAGAATCTTTATATGTGTATTTAAAATTTAGGGGCCAATTGACTTCTGAAGAAGCTGCCATGCTTGTTAATTCAAGAAACTAGGTTATGGAAAGCAATGCAGGAAAAAGGAATAAAAGCTAATTATATCAGAGGATTATTGCTTCCACTTTTACCACTAATTATTTCTATCAAAATAAATTCTATTTATACTACTCACTCGCTAAAAACACTTTTAAAGAAAGACTGCGAAAAGAACGTACGTCACTTTCTGCCAATCTCTCCAATCCATATGCTTTATTACCTTTTATATTTATACCGAAATATTAAATTGAATTTACAAAACAAAACTAACCGGAGAGAATTAAAATGGCGTCGAAATTTGTTCTAGAACAAATCTGAAGTTGTCTTTGAAATCTGTCAATTCTAAACTGTGAAGTTAGACAATAGTTAGACAGAAACATTGCTGTCCTTGTCTAGGCGGCCATACTTGTCGTCAGGAGATGACAGGATTGACACTAATGACTGTTTCCAATTTTCCTATTTCACTGTCACCCCCCTGGGTACCACGCTGTATTTTTTTGGCCCATTCATTGTCTGCCCATGTTGCCAGGTGTCCTGCCCATTGCCACTTGAGGGATTTGATTCTGTTGATTACATCTATTGCCTGGTCTTTTGTTGTATCCACTCTATTCTTTTACGATCTTTTTTAGTAGTAGTAAGTCAAAGATATTGAAATACTTTAATATCTTTGATTGAAGAAGACTTTTAAAACAAAATTTGTTGTCTGTGTTAGGTATAAAAAAATTACTTCAATTTTTATTAGTGAGAGAGAGAGGGGGGAGGATTTACATTAACGTGGCGCTGCGTTTAAAATATCGTAAATTAATATGATATATTATATTCAACGAGGTAGAAAACTATAGAGGAATATGTTATTCCATGTTCCAATGTACCGTATGATCGAAAAAAAAACGGCGTCCGGTTGGCTTGGAAATGACGATCGATGACATTCCCCATATAATTTAGCCATGTGGGTATAAGAGGTAATGAAGATGCTCATAAGATTGCTAAGACTGTGACAAACGATGGAAATTTTATAGCACTTGCATTTTCTATCTCTGAACTTAAATTTCTACATATGTCCACAATAAAAACAGGTATCCAGGCGGAGTGGGAAGTAACAGGAGATTCAAGCTATACATTACAACCTCAATTCTTTCAAGTTTTTGTAGCTCGGTCACTGTCCAGAAGTGAGGAAGTTATTTGGAATCGGCTCAGGTTGAGTCACTGCTATTTCTCCCATTCTTTCCTTTTAAAAGGCTACCCCCCGCCTAACTGCTCTCATTGTGGCAACCAATTAACAGTGTACGACCTCCTAATAGAATGTCCCTCCTTCAATAACTTAAGACAATCATTTGGTCTGAATGGCGATCTGGCTTCCGTTCTTAATGCTAATAACCTACATTCTTTGTTCCAATTTACTAGGGCATCGGGTTTGGGTTCATTAATATAGTTTAATTGAACTTTAATTTGATCAATGCCGCTAAATGGCCCAGCAGCTGATGCGACTTATATAAAATCCTTCTTCTTCTTCTTCAATTTCCAAAATAAAGCAAGTTAATAGTTGGAAAATGCCTTAATTTTTTTAATACCACACTTGTATTTTAATTATAGTTATGGTAAGCTCGAGAACAAGCGCGGCAGGTGAAACGCGGATACTTAAAAACAAGTGAAGATGGCCAGAAACAATATATTTGAAAATTAAATTTTAAAGAGTATTTAACACAAAATCTTATATGACACATCTTAGTATAACTTAACTAAGAAGAGCAATTATGGAGCAATTCATTGTGGTTAAAATATCCCAAAACAGTTTTCTCAATGGAACTTGTAGACTTTCCTATGACTTTCCTATGACGAATTTTATGAAATAAAACATTACCTTTGAGTGATATTGTCTTTTAATATTTTTCTTATAGTTGTTGCTTCAAATAAAAACAAGTTTAAATATTTCCTATTTCCTGTCTTGTCTTTCCTTGTCTTTCACATTTCTTCTACGTGAGGACTGTCTGTATTTCTGCGTGCTTCTTCTTCTTTAGTTTTTATAATTCCTTTTTATTACTGTATAGGCCAGAGTCCAGTTTTTTTCTCCTCCTTTCAGGCTATTCAACACAGTTTCTGCTGTAAAAAGCATGCTCATAGCTATACAGGGTTTCTCACCGTAGACGTTCGTTAGAAGTTTTAGAGGTTAGGAAAAACTTAGTAGTTTGAAATTTTGACACTTAGGGTTATTTAATCTTTCCTTTCATTTAAAAATATTTTCAAAGCCACACCACTTCCGGTTACACCGGAAGTCGCCATTAACTTCCTTATTTTAAATGGAACACCCTGTATATTATTTTATTTTTGGATTTCTAAGAAAATTTTATGATGAGTGTCATTAGGTTTCCCTATACCTATTTTCAACTGTTTCTCAGATATCTTGATTTATTTGAAAATGTTTACAGATTTACCCCAATTTTTAACAGTCGGTCTTTTACTCATTTTGAATCGGTGATAAACGCTTCTGCGGTAAACTGAAGCAGAGGACTAATACTTTCGAAATCCATATTGACAATTAATTTATTGCATACAGGGTGTCCAAAATTTGATAACTGATTAGATTATTTTCAAACTCAAAATAGTTAATTTTTAAAATGAGACACCCTGTATATTTTTCGATAGTTCGATGCAGAATTCAATTCTGCATCCATTTGCTATAACTTTCCCTATACCCATTTTCAACGGTATTCTTGTTAATCCGTATTTTTTACTTTAATTCAATTTTTGGCAGAATCGACAATATCGTTTGTGTTTTTTAAAAGAAAATAATTATGTTAAAGTAAAGAAATTGAATGTAATTAGAACATACGAACAAAACAGGAACAAAACAAAAGTGAAAACGTATAAAATATAACATAACATAACAAAAAAAACGTATTTTCAACAATAACGATGAGGCATTAATTATTAATACTAGACGTTAGTGTATCCCTACAATAATAAAAAAAGTTAACTCAATAATTACAAAAATTTTCGTCACTTCGAACAATAATTTTTGTAATTATTGTGTTTACTTTTTTTTTATTATGGTAGCGATACACCAACGTCTAGTGTTAATAATTAATGCCTCACGGTTACTGTTATACGTTTGTTTTGTTATGTTATGTTATATTTTATACGTTTTTACTTTCGTTTTGTTCCTGTTTTGTTCGTATGTTCTAATTACATTCAATTTCATTACTTTAACATAATTATTTTATTTTAAAAAACACAAACGATATTGTCGATTCTGTCAAAAATTGAATTAAAGTAAAATATACGGATTAAAAAGAAAACCGTTGAAAATGGGTATAGGGAAAGTTATAACAAATCGATGCCGAATTGAATTCTGCATCCAACTATCGAAAATATATAGGGTGTCTCTGTTTGAAAAATGGACTTTTTGAGTTTGAAAAAATCTAATCAGTTATCGAATTTTGGACACCCTGTATGAGATAAATTAGTTGTCAATATGAACTTCCTGAAAGTATTAGTTCTCTGCCCACCGTAGAAGCTAGCGTTTATCACCAATTCAAATGAGTAAAAGACCCACTGTTAAAAATAGGGGGCAAAATGTAAAAAATTTTCAAATAAATCCTTTCTGCTGCAATGGCTAAACTGGACGGGACCTACTTTGTTTACGCGGAATCCGAACCGCGGTCCTCGGCCATATCATGGTCAATGGCCTACCGACTTAGGAAGTGTCTAAATTAACTCTTACTCACGAGATATCCGATCTCATCCGGCCTCGAACCGGCGTGAATGAGCAGTGTGAATCAATAGATTTTACACTTTTCCCTTGGACAACAGCACGATGCAAAGTTTCGAACCGGTCACCCGTCCATCAACAAGCATCGCCTTACGTCGCTTAACTTCGGTGTTCTAATGGGAACCGGTGTTTCGACGTAGCTGGGCCGTTGCCCTTCTTGAGTTATAACTCATCATATAGTCTAAGGGCTTTGAAAAAAGTCAGTACCTGGGTTGGTTGGGGAGGTTTTACAGAGGTCAATTTTCCATTTCCGATATCAGTCGTACCAAAGTTTGTGGCTATCCCGTTACAGTATACATATACAATAGTTTGTTGGTGATTTCGCCCTATTAAATAGATAACTTTTAAAACACCCATGGCCGGACAGGGTCTGGGTGGTATAATAATCTACTTCACCATATAGTCTCTCTATCCATTCTCTAATATTAGGAATTAAACTATACGTCCACCTTCCATACTTGCCGTTGACCCATTCTTCTTGCCATTTTATCCATAGTTCACTTTTACCTTCAGTTTTTAAAGTTCCTTAGTAGGTTTCAACTCGTTCTTGAACAAAGAGATACATTTGGGGTATACATACCCGTAATATAACAGTCTCTGCAGAAATGGTTCTGTAGGCACTGCTAACACTTATAGCCGCTGTACCACTGTATACTGTTTATTTTCTGTTTATATTTATTATTTTCCATTGTCTTGTACCATATAGGTGCAGCATACAGAAGTTGGGAGTAAATGACTCCCACTATAGAACCCTTCTGTTAGAAGCTCTTTGTCCAGCGGCATTTGGAAGTAGACGCGACAGTACAGCTAATGTTTTGTTTGCTTTGGTTACCGTTTTATTAATGTGCTCGCCAAAACTCGTTTACTATATCAACAATAATTAATTAGCCAAGTTATTATTATTAACTGAATTTTATTTCATTTGGCTTATTTATAACAATACCTACTGGACATAGGAATATGTAATTCTGCATCTTATTCTATTGGGTCCCTGTCTATCAACTGGGTGTGATAATGTAAAACTAAAATAACTACTTTATATTTGTCTTACGCGTTAAAATACAGATAGTTTAAAATAGAAAAATCCAGATTATTTAAAACTATCAGAAATAAAGAGTTAAGACTAGCTGGTAATTCTTGTCCACGTAATTTGATCCGCCCTGTAGAATGCCTCAATTATATACTAAACACTAAACAACAATTTATTCATATAGTAACTTCTTAAGTTAAAGCTTATAATCTCAAATCAACATATTTATACCTCCGCCATCTAGATTATAGCGCACCTAATGAAGAAAAAATAAATATAAATATCGTTCACGCTACGATAATTGACTCTGAAATTTCTGATAAAGCGAGAATTTAACGTCAAATCTATTAATCTCCCCGCAGAAAATCCGATTAGATATTCCATACTTAACGAAGCCCGTGTGTACGTTATATTGGCGCCGTATGTTGTCTACTTACCGGCTTTTCCTTTTTGCATAATGCGATTCTTCTGGCTACTTTGAGGTAAGTGGGAGATGGCCGTTTCTAATTGGGTGTCGTAATATTTTCTCGTTTACTGGCGGCTACTCTACAGGTACTAAAGAATGTATTTTGCCAATAGACAACAGTCTGGAGAGTGCATTCTATCAGTAGCTATCAGGGGATGTACCTCTATACGCAAAAAATGTTAACGGTCTAATTAGGTGCATTAATCTGTTCAAATCGTTGAAGGTACGACAACTAGAAAAAATCCTTGTGAATGTAGATGTAGATTGTTTGGGGGGGGTAATCACCGTGACCTTATAGATTTATTGTGTCCCCCCTTTCTTGAGTTATGTGTGAGGTTCAAGTTAACGTCTCCTTTCTGCTGCAATGGCTAAACTGGACGGGACCTACTTTGTTTACGCGGAATCCGAACCGCGGTCCTCGGCCATATCATGGTCAATGGCCTACCGACTTAGGAAGTGTCTAAATTAACTCTTACTCACGAGATATCCGATCTCATCCGGCCTCGAACCGGCGTGAATGAGCAGTGTGAATCAATAGATTTTACACTTTTCCCTTGGACAACAGCACGATGCAAAGTTTCGAACCGGTCACCCGTCCATCAAAAGCATCGCCTTACGTCGCTTAACTTCGGTGTTCTAATGGGAACCGGTGTTTCGACGTAGCTGGGCCGTTGCCCTTCTTGAGTTATAACTCATCATATAGTCTAAGGGCTTTGAAAAAGTCAGTACCTGGGTTGGTTGGGGAGGTTTTACAGAGGTCAATTTTCCATTTCCGATATCAGTCGTACCAAAGTTTGTGGCTATCCGTTACAGTATACATATACAATAGTTTGTTGGTGATTTCGCCCTATTAAATAGATAACTTTTTAAAACACCCATGGCCGGACAGGGTCTGGGTGGTATAATAATCTACTTCACCATATAGTCTCTCTATCCATTCTCTAATATTAGGAATTAAACTATACGTCCACCTTCCATACTTGCCGTTGACCCATTCTTCTTGCCATTTTATCCATAGTTCACTTTTACCTTCAGTTTTTAAAGTTCCTTAGTAGGTTTCAACTCGTTCTTGAACAAAGAGTTTTCATCTCGGCGCAGTGATGAGGAGAGAGAGGAGAAAATTCCCCATTTTCCCCACAAAATAGGCATTCGCCGTTGTTCCCTTTTACCGATTTATCCTTTATTAGATTAGAATAGTAACAAAAGTTACTATTCTGTACATTCTACAGTTCATACCAAATAAACTTTTAGTCACGTGATTTGGTTTGGTTTGGTTGGTCAGCTTCACCGGCACAGCGATGCCCACTTTTACATATTTTCATTTAATCAAAATATTTTAGGCAACAAAAATAAATTAATTATAAATATATAAACAGTTTTTATTTACATCAACAAAACTCACCTTCTTAACGGCACTTAAGGGACATAAAGGGCCATTACTACCGTTTACCTGTTTGAAATATTTTCATAAAGTTGCGATGAGTTTTTTACAGCTATTAAGCTATCTTGTACACTTCGCACTAAAGCAAGGAAAAAGAACAATGTTCGACTGCGAGGTCTGCTAGTAAACATTTTTAAGCTTAAAGCATCCCAACACTATTAATTTAAACCAAAAACTCGTAATACAAAACTAAAGTATCAAAACGAATGACATTGTCAGGAAACAAATAAGTAAATGTGCCAACTTGACATTTGTTACAGCAAAGCTACCTCTAGATCTGAATCCCCAGTGGGAAATTTTAATGCCAGTTTTAAGCACGGCGCCGAATATGTCCATATTGTCCATGGTTGGCAACAATCAATTTAAAAATCGCGCCCTCGATTACCTAACTGAAAGTGTATGAAATATAGTAGTAATAATAATAGCACTGTAGTTCTGTAAGTTCGCTAAAACACCGATTGTGCACGATTCTTCAGTTGATTTTTTTTGATAATAAACTATAACCAGAGCTGCAACAAGTCAGTTTTATAAAGACTTAAGTCTTAAGTCAATTCTAAAATCAAAATGATTTAAGTCTTTAGTCAAATTCAACATAAAATTCATTTGATTGAAGTCTTAAGTCTTTGACTTAAACTCGGACTTAAATCATTTTATTTCAGGTCAAGTCATTGTTGTAAAGACTTAAATCAATATAACGTTATTTAAGTCGCTTTTATGACTTAAGTCTCTATTTTTGACTTGATTGTGGGCGATTTTCTTACTAAGTATCATAATATTAGTTTATTGTAGGTACAGATGAGACTAAAACCATATAAAATAAAATGGTTAATTTTCAGAACAACTACAAACACAAAAATATGTTTATAAAATTTAACCGATTTTGTAGTACTTTATTTATATCCATTCAGTTTAAATGTCATCGAATACATGTCTATTAAAAAGGGGTGATGTGTTTTAATCACTATGTAATATATCGATGGCATAAGCTTAGGGGCGTGAGGATTTTAAGGTACTCTTCAATATAATTCGAGATAAATTTCTTGTGTTTGTCTTTCGGGCTACATAATGGAGTTGGGGATTTACTTCAAAGACAACAAACTCACTACGCACGCGTAATACGCCACATAATCAAAACCAGTTCCAAAAAACTAACGTTTTATTTGCTAGTGGTATTGAGCATTGTTTTTTTTTTCTGCTGCTTGGCTGCCGCCTAAAGCCCCATACTCACACTTCGTTCCTTCCTCGCGTCCCTTCCTCGCGTTACTTCCTCGCGTTACTTCGTCACTTCGCTTCCTTCCTTTGTCCATTCGATGCTTGGAAATTAGTCAATTATGCAACAACACACCACAAAATATTTTTAATATAGCAGCTACATGTTTATTACGAAATACCTAGTAACCTCTAAAATTTTTAAAAAATCCGAAAGGCGCATAATTTTTATTTTATAAAACTGCAATTCTTTGTCGTGTCAAAAATAAAAATTTAATTTTAATAATATATATGTTTTTTCAATAAATCCGAATATTTCAGTATCATGTACAAGGTATATCAGTATGAATGTACAAGGCGAGTCAACAATAGAGTAAAGTTTGTTATGTAATTTATATCGAAACTATGAAATATGACATACTAATTAAATGTTGATGTCAATCCCCATTTCTTCAGATATTTTTGTAAAGGCATCATGCACACTATTTCTATTTTTTTTATTTTTGTCGCTACGATTACATAAATATGGACATGTATTTTTTCACAAATATGAAGACAATATTGTTTTTTTCTTCCATTTTTTAGACTACTGTGTGTGAATTATTTTTATATCGACTGGCGATTGCTAGATGTACAGGATGTCCCATTTTTGTGTGTTTTGTCATTGTTCTACTTATTATGAAACTAAATATGCTACACACAGATTTATCCTAGCCTTCTTAGTTCAAAGTTATTCCTTATTTCTTTCTTTTACTTTTTATTTTTCTAATTAATAGAAATTTTTGCATTTTTCGATAACCTTTGTATCTCGATTATCTAATAACTTCGAAAGGGTGAAAATGATCAGCGATGGGCGGTGGGTAAGTACCCAATTTGTAGATAAATAAAATCTGCGTATATATGTATATACCTACCTGTAGATTTAGATGAACATTCTAATTTTAATAAAAGGAGTTTCCGACGACCGCATAGTAAATACCCGGTAGGTATAATACCGGGAATAGAAATATACCAATATATATATATGTAAGGAATATTGTAGATATACTCGTATTCTTGATATTACTGGTATTATACCGGGTATTTACTATGCGGTCGTTGAAAATACCTTTTATAAAATTAGACTGTTCATCTAAATGTACAGGTATATACCGGATACCCTGATTTTGTTTTGTTCTACCTATTGAGTACTTACCCACCACCCGTGTCTCATTTTTCAGGTAGAATGCAGTGACGAAACTAGTTCTTCGTTGGGAGCTGTCTATTTCGAAAAATAACTCAAACTTATGTTTTTTTTTAAACAGGACACTCTATATATTATTTTTTATTTTATTTGCCTTGTTATGTTATTTATTTAGGTACTGCTAAACTGCTAAACGGCTCTTATTTTATTTAACTTAATTTTACCAGATAACTTTGCTTTGCATCGTGATATTTTGATAAACTACACTGAAACTGAACTCGTGCTACTTTTAAATAGCATGCCAATAACCAACATTTTACGTCGAATAAATTAGTTGATTGTTTTGATTACCTAATTTAAACCGGCCGACAATGTAATAAAGTTAAATAATGCATTTTTACCCCGTTTATGAAAATAAGTATTTTAGAAAGCCCGTAACAAGGAAAATAAAATAATATTCAAAATATCGCATAAAAACATATAAATTTTAATCTATTTAAAAACGACAGATTCCAACGTAGAAATAGTTACGGCACTGCATTCTACGTGAAAAACTGTACGGGTGACCGTTTTCGCCTTTTCGATAAGTTATGATAAAAAGGGGATCGAAAATGCAATAATTTCAGATTCACCCTGTATTTTAGAAAGTAAGAGAGCTAGGACATATCTGTATGTAACATCTTTAGTTTCCTAAAAAAGTAACAGCGTAATGTGAAAACCGCATCTTTGTATATCGACTCATAAACGAGAAACCCTGCAAAACACACGAAAATGGGACACCCTGTACAGACATACTGCCAAATCAAGAAATTATCTACGAATGAAATCCAAGATCGATTTATATATTTATATATTTTAGTATTTTTTGTGTTCGTGATAATTCCTTTGCTACTTCCTCCAAAACCGACAGTACGTGGAAGGAGCGTTTCGAGGAAGTAAACGGACGAAGTAGCGTTTTGACGAAGGAGGAAGGAACACACACTCGCATAAAATCGACATTTTCCCATAGTAAATATATGATTTTTGGACGAAGGGACGCGAGGAAGGAACGAAGTGAAGTAGCGAAGTGTGAGTATGGGGCTTAACAGTTTAGAAAGGAATACTGCTGTTAAAAATTTATAAAAAAGATATATAAAAATCTTACTTTCTAAAAAAACTGGAAGCTCACAGAAAACTTAAGTCTTTTTTTGATTTGAATATTTTTAATGACTTAAGTCTTTTGTAAAAAGACTTAATTCTTTTTAATGGCTAAAGTCTTTTGTAAAAAATCTTTTTCTATTTCGGAATGAAGATTTAAATCACAAATCATCTTGAAAAAGACTTAAATTTTAAGTCTTAAGTTAGCTTTCGAAAAATGTCATTAAAATGATTTAAATCAAAAAAAGACTTAAGTTTTCTGTGAGCTTGCAGCTCTGAATAACATCTATACTTAAAAATATCTGTTTTATGTAAAAAGCTGTACTGGGTTAAAATTAAACGTAAACAAAATCTTTAATGATTACTATAACACAAATTTAACAAACAAAAATTATTTCATATCTCACAAGGTATAGAGATTATTCTGTGGGTCGTGGTTGGGTAGGTAGAAAATGTTACATATTTTACCGTATTTTCTACACGTAGAATATTAATTTTCACATCAAACTAATTTTCTACATGTCCAGATGCAGAAAATTAGTTTTGTATGTGGAAAGCCATTCTTTTGCGTTCATGTTTGTTTTAAATACTTTAACACAATGAGCAGTACAAGAAATAAATTAATAACAATAACTCTAATTGTTAAAATCTACATATAAAAAATGCTAATGTTTATCTGTGTCGTCTCTACTGAAGTAACGACTTGCTCTAGAAAGTTGCCTTTTTTTTACTAAAAAGATAGCTAATTGGCTTTCTAAAACTGTCGTCACCGGATTTTTTGTTTTTCATTTAATTAAACAAAAAATAAAAAGTAATTTTTTTCCTAATGTGGCGAACGCACCAGGCTTCAACTAGTAAATATATAAAAGTTTATATATTGCGTTATTGAATTTAAAGAAAGTACCCAGGAGGGAACTTGTCACAGTTAGCCTGGGTCAAGATGTCAAGAAAAAAAATATATAAACTTTGAGTACTTTATTTTTTAAATGCCGATACCACTGGCTTCAAAAAAATATAAAAATTAAAATCGCCGACGTACAATTGGGGCCTCTACACAAATTTAAAAAAAAAATTTTCAACCAAAGTAAAAAGCGCGCAAAAAGTTTTGTTAATAATAAATAACGACCATCATCACCAAAAGGTATGCTTACTTTTGCCCCCCTCCCTTTTTCTAAATCCAGGAGGTTGGGTCTCTGCACAAATTTAAATAAAAATAAACAAAAAAAAAATTTTCTAAGATTTTAGTGATAAAATTTTACTTTATGATCATAATTATTATTAAACAAGTAAAACTACAAACTAACAATTAAGGAAGTACAATTAATAACTTTAACACCACACTGAATTTAGTCTAAAAAGGAAGAAAACAATTTGCTACTAGCTATAAGTAAATAAATAAATTTTAAACATGGTTACTGTTGTAGGAAGCAACACTCCTAAGGAGATTTTTTGACCAATTTGTTTGCCTGGCCAGGTGGAATACCATTTGTTTAAAAAATGTGAACTTACTGATGATTTCCATTTAAAACTGAGCATAGATAGTGGAAGTGGATCTTTAAAAATTTGTCTGTCTTTATGTTGTTACGAAAATCCCGAAATAAAACAAGAAAAACATAAAAGTACCGGAATAAACAAACGCCTTTTAATAGGATTGGCTCCCAAAATAATAGAAACCTACAAAAATATCAGAGCAATGTTTGATATTTTGCAACACCATACTATTTGTGGAGTCAGTTCTTACACATTTGCCGCAGATCTAAAGTTGATAATGATTATATTGGGCCTTCAATCTTTATCATCATGCCATCCATGTGCCTGGTGTGATGTTAACTCAAAAAATTTACAGTCAAAAGGAGAACTAAGATCCATAAAAGATATTTCCAAATGAAGTACATTATAGAACGAGGAGACAGGTGGAAATTTAAAAGAAACAAAAAAGTACAGTAAGTGTACTGCTAAGTTTACTTTATTGACTTTTTTAATAGTTATTTTTTGCAAATTTTAATTAAAATTTTTAGAGAATTGCGTCAACATTCCTTTAATAACTGGTGATGACAATCTTCCAATTATCAACTATATATTTATTTAGATGGGAGTTGTACAAAAAATATACGATTCTCTAAAAAAGGACTTTCTGGAAATTGCTGAAAGCTGGCTAAGAAGTTCTGGGATACAATTAGACCATTACAGCAGATTTAATGAAAATAATGCCAGACACTTGCTTAAAAAAGTTGACGTTCTTAAAGCACTAGATCCTGGTAGGTACTTACTTTGTAACAAAACTTTATTTTATTATTGTTATTTGGACACTAAGCCCTTTGCTTATTTTTTTTAGACAACAAATACATAGAGGTATTTTGTGCCTTCAATGATGTGGTAGCCAGCTGTTTAAAAAAATAAGAGATACGAAAATCAGTTTTACTCCAAAAATTCACGCTGTTGTTCACCATATACTCGATTTTGTTAGTATTTCACAGAATATTGGGCTTTTACTCTGAGCAAGCCTCAGAGCAGATGCATCATTCTTTTAAGTTGTTCTCAAAAAAACTTTAATTCAAATCCGAGATCACAAAAAACTATCAAAAATATCTCCTTAGGAGTGTTGCTTCCTGCAACAGTAACCATGTTTAAAATTTATTTATTTACTTAAAGCTAGTACCTAATTGTTTTCTTCCTTTTTAGTCCAAATTCAGTGTGTGTTAAAGTTATTAATTATACTTCCTTAATTGTTAGTTTGTAGCTTTACTTGTTTACAAATACTTATGATCATAAAGTAAAATTTTATCACTAAAATATTAGAAAAAAAAATATTTTTTTGCTTTTTCTATTAGATTAAAGTCTATTTTTATTTAAATTTGTGCCAAGACCCAACCTCCTGGATTTAGAAACAGGGAGGGGGGCAACAGTAAGCATACCTTTTGGTGATGATGGTCGTTATTTATTATTAACAAAACTTTTGCGCGCTTTTACTTTGGTTGAAAAAGTTTTTTTTTAAATTTGTGTAGAGACCCCAATTGTACGTCGGCGATTTTAATTTTTATATTTTTTTGAAGCCAGTGGTATAGGCATTTAAAATATAAAGTACTCAAAGTTTATATATTTTTTTTCTTGACATCTTGGTACAGGCTAACTGTGTTGTAAAGGCAAAAAACAGCTTATTATTAAAAATTAAATTTTTTACTTTTCGTTACCCAACCTTTAACAGGATATATCTTGGATACAGGGTACATTACGGCAAATTTCACTTCAAAATAATACATAATCTAAGAAAAAATGAATAAATATTTTTTTTTAAGAATACTCTTCAACCTTTCAGTTATTAAATACAGGGTGTCCGACAATTAGTGCAACAAACTGAAAGGGGTTGTAGAGGGCATCAAAACAAGTCGATATAGAGTGTATCTAAAAGCAGATAACTAACACAAGTTAAAAAAAAATTTCAACAACAGAATAATATTTTTATTTATAAAATAAGTAGATAAATTATAATAAAATTTAAGTTTATTTAATATTAAATATATTTTTTGAACACCCTGTATACATCGGTCCAAATTTCTGTACAGCTAGTTTAAGATACACGCTGTATCAATATATTGTGCAAAATGTACCATGCTTTTTGTACCATTTAGGACCAAATGTATGACTATTATTTACAGTCCCGCAATTTTGCGGATCCCCGGGATTGATTGCTTTAATCCCGCGGGTTTGCGGGATTGAGATTTTGATGCATTTCCTATTTCCGGACGTGGGTTCCTATACTCAAATGACTTGTTTTGATGTCCTCTACAACCCCTTTCAGTTTGTCGCACGAATTGTGGGACACTCTGTATATTTAACAGTGGATTTTAAGATGTATTCAATGGTTATAAACCAATTGAGAAAATTGTAACTTATACATCTTCTTTTTGCATGAACTAAAATGATAATGGTGATTTATTGTCATAAAAACATTACTGTCCCATAATATACGAGAGAACAGTATGTAATTTATACAATGAGTAGACCAAAAGGGTCTATAATTGAAAATCAAAAGAAGAAAAGTGGCTTTTATTGGCAAGAAAATAAGGCGCCGAACGCATAAATAAATATAAGTGGTACCGTTTGTCATCTCTATGGCGGCAAATATGCGAGAAATGTCGCTTGAAAATTTATTTCAAGGGTAGTGGCGACCGATCTCGTCGCCAGCCACATCACACTCTTTTCACTTGCATCTGCCAATGGGAAATTCATAAATTAACGACCAGTAAATCGTCTGAAAATTAGCATTTGCCACTTTTTTGCACCAGAACCAATTTACTTCGGTGCCATGTTTGTCCCTGGTTTTTTGTATCGGCAAATTAATGCAAGGTTTCACAGCTAGCTGATTTACATAGAAAAAAAATCTGTTAATTTTGTATCTCATTTAAAAAGTGATTAGTGATATAAAACAGCAGTAGAGAACTTGCACTGGATCAGAACCAACTTAATACAAAAGAGTGGGACATAAAAATATAATACGTCATAGAGCGAAAACTTTGGCGAAAACGTTCGACGCAATCAATTTTAAACGATTTGGTTAAATATGTTGTTTTTATTCAAATACAATTTAATTAAACAGTGTGTCAAAAATATACTGTGTATCTGGTTGTATAGACAGTAATTATTATAACCTCGAAAATCATATGCATGAATTTTGATTTTATTTTCGTAATAAAGGATTTCGGACCACTGTTACGACTGTCCACT
This sequence comes from Sitophilus oryzae, assembly GCF_002938485.1. Lineage (NCBI taxonomy): Eukaryota > Metazoa > Arthropoda > Insecta > Coleoptera > Curculionidae > Sitophilus > Sitophilus oryzae. Next base: position 5,342 of record NW_022147056.1, on the reverse strand, counting down.
ACGGAATGTAGAAGTGGGTTGATTGAAAAAATAAAAAGATACACAACGTTATGGGCGATTTCCTGGCATAAAACCTGTCCGAGACGTATCTGGCTTTACCGTCAGCCTGTCCGAGATTTAGTTTAGATCTGCGCCCCTGCGCGCGTTTACAGCGCAGCAAAAAAATAATGCTGTACCGTAGTTCTGCTTTAAGTCGACAGAGTCAGTAGTTGCCAGAGACATTGTTGCCAGAACTGCTGATTAATACGTAGATTTACGGATATTGGGTACAGTACGCTAATAATACGGATTTTCTGTATTAAAAATTTAATATAATATTATATAATAATAATAATAAACACATTTATTATCCCAACATGTTAATTACAATACAATATTTACAAAGTTCTAATAATTATCGGAATAAAAGGCCACTTATGCAGCTTCCTCCACAATGGAGGGTGCTGTTGAAGCCCGTTCAAAGTACAAAAAACAAAACTTATTGGCTAATTGTGTTAGTAAAGTATTTACATTATAATTATTTATACCTATATATATTATCCAATTTTAAGAGAAACGCGAATAAGAAAGTAGAGAAGAGAAAAAAAAGAAGAAATAGAGGGGGGAAGGATAGGGAAGGAAAGGGCCTGTTGTGCTATATTATGCTTGTTTAAATTTGCTTTTTTATCATAATATTAGGCTTGAAGGAGTTTGTTTTTAATTTGTTTTTAAAGGATGCAACTGAATTGGTAAAATCAGTTATTTTATATTTATTGATTAATGATGCAATTTGATATGTAAAGCTATTTTTAAAAAAATATGATTAAACAAAACTTGGAAATGAAGATCGCTGTTATTTCATTTGTAAAATATTGTAGCAAATGTCAATAACCGTCATTTCCAAGCCAACTAAACGTCTTTTTTCGATTATACGACATATTCAGTACCTATAAAAGAATTTTTATTTTTGTCGTTTGTTCTATGCTTGACACGAATAAATTTTCAATACATAAATGCGGATTTTTCATCCAAAAAGAGTTTCGTCAAAGGTATTACAGATATTATACATTTTAATATAGGAACACTGTCGCTTTCAGTTCCACACCGTCTACGATATGCCTTCGCTGGCCGAATTAAAGAAAAAAAGTGTTTTATGCGTTGGTCGCAGAACGATTGGTGTCTCCACCGTACAGCACTTGAGACGTAAGGGGAAATCAAATCAGTCTTGCCACAAATTCGCCCATTAGGTAGCGTATCTTCCCAATTCTTTCTATCAACGGTAGAGGTAAGGAGAATCATCTCTTATGGGACATTTTTTGAAAAAGTGGTCATCTAAATAACCACAGTGGCGCTAATAAGCAGGGATCGAACTGAAGTTAGCGGTTATAAATAAAGTGAAGATAGTCAAAAAAGAGTTCTAAACATTTAGGGCCACTTCCTTTAAATGTAGAACTTTTGCTACAACAAGGCCATCTTAATTGTCCCCTCTTTGATGACCACTTTCTAATACCTACACGAAGATAATTCTCCTTACCTCTACCCTCCGTAGATCGACTATTGTTGGACAGGTATCTGTAAACATGACTTTAATAAAGAGGGTAGTAAGAGGGTGTATGCAAAATATATCATATATATGCAAAAAGAAAAGATGCAATAATATATTTAAACTAACAGTAAATAAGACTTAAAGCAAATTCAAGTTAATAAAAAGATTGGGTGAAAATCTCAAATCTGATATAGAACTTTCTTTGTGAACTGTGGATCCCCCAACTATGTTTATAGTTTCTAATACTGTAGCAAATACAGTTCAAAGTTGGTGTTTCCGAAAATGATTTTATCCATAATTAAATTAAACGTTAACACTGTAATGTGTAATTTAATAGTAAAAGAAAAGTGATTTAATAGTAGGAAAGTAAATAATCACTCAAAGGAAAAATAAAATAAAATAAAATAAAATTTGGAATTAATTTTCTACGGGAATATAATTTATATAAAAGCACTTTCGGGGTATTGTTGCTAGTTATGTAGGAGGTTATGTATTACATTTAAAACATTACAAACAAATTATACTATTTTAGCCGTTTTTATCCTTTTTTATTTGATGAAAATTAAATTAAATTGCTTAATTAAATGCAAGCCTTTCTAAATAAACGTGTTATTTACACACCTTATCATTTCTTGACTAATTAAATGATACCTAACTGTAAAAACTTAAATTTAAATCTCCCTGAGACACTTTATGGTTCTCATTACTCCTGAATGTGCGAGTTTTTATAACTCTGAGACGCTGAATGAGAAGAAGACGATCAAATCTGATTTTATAGTCGTTCTAAGACGATATTTCATAATTTATAAGCGTGTCCAGGGGCGTGCAGTATGGTCACACAGAATCCTCTAATAAATGGAATGCCAAAAATGTAGTCTGGTTTATATTAAAAAGCTTCAATTAATTATTGTCTAAGTGAGAGCAAAACCCCCTATAAATACTGTAAACACAAGAATGAAAAATGGTATCTATTAAAATGTTTTATTTAAAAAAAATCGTATTTGCAATGCAGATCCAATGTTATAACATATAATGATTACAAAGCTGTAAGAAATAGGGTCAATGAGCATATCCAGAGAATTAAAACAGAGCATTGGGTGAAATTTTCGAACGACATGAAACTACTACTAGGTTCTACTGCCATTATTCGCTGACGAGTTTTTGACACGCCTCAGAAGATGGTTACGCAAGGCGTTTTCTTTCATGAGTTTACCTGTGATTGAAAAGCCCGATACAAAATGTTTTCTCTGTTCCGCACTCCAGACATTAAAAAATCTCATTACTTTGTTGCTTCCTTACTTTTTAGTTGTCGTTGTTTGAGATGTCCACCTGGTTTCCTCTTACCGTCTACAAGTTCACCGTAAAGAAGAAATTTCGGTAGGCGGTTTTCTTACATCCTGCATACGTGGCCAGCCCATCTTAAACGGGACTTAGTGATCATGACTTCGTAACATGATCTGTACGGGGGACAAAAGAAAATATGGAATCTATTGAGAAATAAGGAAAAAAAAACATTAAAGTACATACAATACAAAAAAATATGTCCGAAGAATGGGATAGATATTTTAAATAACTTTATAACTCAGTCAGAAACAAAGCCATTAACACAGCAAGTACATAATGAGAACGAAAACATTAATCAACCCTACATTTGGACCATTCCTATAAAGAAATTTCAGGAAATGGCAGAGAAATTAAAAAATAGAACAGCTCCAATCATAGATGAAATAAAGAAACAAATGATCAAATGTGAAGGTGATACATTACTAGCTGAATTACAGATTCTCTTTAACAAAATATTTACAGACAAGAATATGCAATCCGAATGGAAAGAAAACATCTTGACATCAATGTTTAAAAAAAGAGAAAAAGCAGATCCACGAAACTATCGGGGCATTAGGTTGATGAGAACCGATCAAAATTGTTCATTAAAATTTTAGCAGATTTATATCAGGTCAGCAATAGATGCCATATTTATCATCCGCCAAATATCCGAAAAAGCCATAGAGCAATAAGACAGCTTTTATGTGCTGTACTGATCTTACCCAGGCATTTGATAGAGTCTAATTAACTGATATCAAAGTTAATTTTTAGTTTAACTCTACTCCAAAAAAGGAATTCACTCGATTATAATAAAAGTAATCGAAAAGCTGAATACCGAGAACTACACATATGCAAGAGTGACCAATAAACTAAGCAGAAAAATAGATATGACAAGCGGAATCAGACAAGGAGATAAATTAAAGCCCAATCCTGTTTAACATCATAATGGATGAAATCATAAATGAAGTAAAGCAAGCTGGAAGAGGATATCGACTGGAAGATAAAGAAATAAAGACGAAGATAACTTAGAAAAGCTTCTACATACATAAGTTCGAACAAACGGCAAAACTGTTTGGTTTGGCAAATATGTGTAACAAAACAAAACCCTTTACAATATCTAGACCACCTAGAAGATGCAAACTCGTGATCTATGATCAGAGTGTAGAACAAGTGATGTAATTGAAATATCTAGAGGCAAATATAACAAGCACTAGGAATTTCAAGGAGGAATTAAAAGCCTAAACAACAAAGGCATCATTAATGTCAGGATATCTAAGGCATATAATTTGGTGAAATAAATATATGAGCGTCAGAAGCAAAGTGGGGAATTTATAAGGCTTGTGGAAGAATGGTTATGACGTACGCAATAGAAACTAGAGCGGATAACAGAATAACAAAACGGCTAAAAACAACATAAATGCTTAGAACATAGAGCATTTATAGGATATACCATATATGACCGGAAAAGAAGTGAAAAAATAAGAGAAGTATGTGAAATACAGAACGTGGTAAGATGGGCAACAAACAGGAGAAGAGAGTGGAGATACCATTTGGACAGAATGCCAAATGACCGGTTAGCAAAAATTGCTAAAGAGAACCGACCAAACACACCTCGACTACCTGGTCGAGCACCAATAAGATGGCATGATAGCTGGTCTTTATCATCACAACTGTTCCTAGGGAACCCTTGAAGAAAACACAGGACTTAGTCTTAACGTACGAAGAAGAAGAAGAAAAAGACAGTTATCTGGAAAAACATTACGAATAATGTAAACTAAAGTTATTAGAATATTTGTCCATTGAAAAACTCCTGCTAAATATCATATTGCATTGTCGATTCTATGGTGAAAGTAGTATACTCTATGACGATTTTGACAAATTATTAACGAATATCTACATGTATAATTTGCAAAAAGTGTTCAATGAATCGAATTATTACATTACAAATTAATAAGTTTCTAAAAATTTCTTTCTTTAGGTAAGTACTTTTTTTCTTTTTCACCGCACGCCACTGGGTGTCGTTTTAGTTTTTCGATCTGTTAACCGCGACGTACGAATAATCGTAAAAGGCGATATAATCCCATTAATAATAACGTCTCAATATTTTATCTATATCGATTGGTCAGGTAAATAAATTAATTCTTTATTGGATTCCAATAGATGTCCGGTCTTGTATTAACTGGGACAGACAAAAATCGATTGAAGCTCTAATTTTCGCTAACATACCTATATAATAGGTACCATCTCATCAAGAAAAAAACACTGATGGATCACTATACAGCTAACAAAAATTGTAAATTGAAGTACAATGTTTCAATACCTGTTCACAAGTTTTCTATCCAGTAAAACAATTATATCGGCAAAATAAAACACCAATTCACCACGATAGATGTACCAAAGCGCTTTACTTTTAAATACTGAATATATAATGAAATACTAAATTAATTATTTTTAGTAAGTAATATTATTTGTAATAAATAAGTAGATAACTGAA
>NW_022147055.1:22921-29142 GCF_002938485.1 Sitophilus oryzae | reverse complement strand
TTCCTGATAAGCGCTCCTTCGAAAAACTACTTGTCCTATTTTAGGCAGAAACCCGTCGATGGAAGTGAAGAGAATTTTGCCGTAATTGGCTCTTGGAAAATCCATATATCTACAAGTCATCGTAAAATAAATCAAAGAACTACTTTTTCGTTTTTCTTGATATTTAATAAATATTATTTAAAAACCTATTATAGGTAAATTAAATAAAAGTAACCATAAGTCCATAAACTAATTTCGATTTTGAAAATAGCTACTAACTGTCAGTAGAAACTTGCCATGACGACACCAGCCCTCTTGGTTTGATTCTATTGAAAAATTGCTGTTTATTCAAAAGCTGAGCTAGATAGGTATAGGAAACCCTAATATATGTAGTTTGAAGGAGCTTTTGAATCTGCTTCGATTTATTTTAAAAAATAAACGGTGTTGTATTTGAAATAACGAAGTTTTATGTAAAATAAATACTTATTTAAAATAGAGTAGCAATTTTTGAAACCCCTCTATACATTAAACGAAGCAATCAAATTTTTCAGTACAGTTTATTTCTTTGGTTTAAAAGTCAGCTTAAGAATTAATTCTGAAAAGCAAAATACAGGGTGTTGACAATCTTTTTTATTATAGCAGGCATATTTAAATATCCAAATAAGGATCCAAATATGAAATAAAGCACCGGGTATTCCATAAGAAAAAATATATCTTTGGTGTAGATCTTAGTTCTGACATACCCTGTACATTTCAAAATAATTTTAAATTATGCACATTGCCTTCCCACATATATCCATAAAATATTTTGTTTGTGCATCTTTCCGTTTTCGTATAATCAACCGAGGCGAATGAGGTGCGCCACCATGTATGTAATGTTCACAACAATATTTAATAATGCATAATAGAAAAAACTCTCATCATTCCCGAATCCTCTACCTGCCTCGTTTTTTCTAACGCTCTCAACTCATCGGTTCAACCGAACGGGAACGCGTTTCTTCGCGTCCGTCTTAAATGCGGGAGCTTGTTCTAAACATCCTGTACATCTTGATCACAAAGCGTCGACCGGAAACCGGAAGCAGCCAGCCATTTACACGAGGCGCGGTTGCCGACCGTGCGACTATTAAAACACCTTCGATAGAACTGGTCGGGTCGGAGCGAGCAGGCTCTGTTTACGGCTCGATAAATTAAGAAAAATAAAATGCAAATAAATTAGTTTTTAACGTTCAAGACGGTTAAAGTCGGTAATGATGTTATTTTTGGTTCGAAAAAAAGCGATTTATTAGAAGAAATCACAAAAGTTAACACAAGGGTTAGAAATGCGTAGATTTGAAGATTGTAGATTTTTTGGAAGGGGGGAAGTTAATCACTGTAACCTTATAGATTTATTGTGTCCCCCTTTCATGAATTATAACTCATTAAACAGGTTTTGACAAAAGTCAGTATCTGGGACGGTTTTATAGAGGTTTTTTTCCATAACAAGGGGCCGTCCTCTGCCGGAAACACTGCGACCTGTAAGGCCTTGTCCCCCTTCTATATCTGCACCCATTCTCCTATCCCTGTGCCCTGCACTAGCTTATGCAGGTCCTTGATAGGATGGGAGCATAGTTCCTCCAGTTCTAGCCTAGCTTTCCCAAATAAAAAGTGTCGCTTGCGATCCAGAGCCTCGCATTGACATATTATGTGCTCCGCTGTTTCAGGATCTTTATCGCAGAGTCTGCAGCAAAGACTTCCTTGATATAGCTTGAGCTTGTTCAGGTAACACTTGATAGCCATGTGTCCTGTCAAGAGGCCTGTTATAATCCGCACCTTATTCCTGCTAAGCATTAGCAGTTCTTTTGCGGTTTTAGAGCTAGGTCCTTAGATAAAAGCCTTGCTGTGCCTGTGCCCCTGTCTGTTTCTCCAATGGAGATTCTGTTTTTCCCTGATCCAGAGTTTTAGTGCACTACGGGCCATACATTTGGGTATTCCCAGTACTGGCTATGGACCAAGATAGGATGCCGATGATACCTGCCTAGCTAGCTCATCGGCTTTTTCGTTGTCTTGGATGCCGCTGTGGCCCGGCACCCAGAATAATTTAATTTTTATAGAGGTTAGTTCTCTATCTCCGATACCAGTCGTACCAAAGTTTATGGCACGAAAATCTTGGATTTTTGTCGGTCGTAAGTCCTGAGAAATTGAGTCTTGAGTGTCTTGAGAGACCGTTGGAGAATTCCCATTCGCTAAAATTGTCTTATTACAGTTATTTTAAATATTTTTTCCATAGCAACTGTTAAAATTGCCTTATATCTATCAAAAATAGTAGATAGAATAGTATTTTAACTGAAAGGGTAGATTAAATGATACTTTAACAACGAGGATAGGTTAAAAACTTTATTTCTTCTCGCACGTTTTTTAATTGCTTTCATTTTTGAAAATTTTTGTATTCCTTTTCATAAGTTATTCGAGATTTAAATGGAAGTAGTTTGGATATGGCGTTTGCCGCCTCAGCCTGAATATCTGTTGGTAATTTACTTATTTCTCGTTTTGAGCCATTTCTGGCTCCAATTCAATCAGCAATCGACACGAAAGAGAATTAAAAATATTGACTCAAAACTGACAAAGAGACAACTTTATTTATTTGTCAAATTACATAGAAACCAACGCCAACTCCAGCACAATACTTTTTCTACTCGCAATAAATTCCTTGAAATAATGATTTCTGCATTTTTTTTTAAAACGTAACTCGCTATGGAAAAAATATTGTTTATACACGACGATAAAATTGCATTATCGTCTCCCGAAATTAATTAAAAAAATATATAAATCGTTTCGGTCGACGAGAGAATACCATTTTATCGTCTTGTATAAAAAATAACTAGCCGCATCGCGCCGCTGTCTAGTGGGCGACAACCTTAAGACCTGCCTGTCCCAGAGGACAATTTATCGAATATAATTAAGAAAAAAATGTACGCCACTGAGTTTTCTTACATTTTTTAGATAAACGGCAACTAAAAGTCCAATTTTTTTTCTTGCCTGTCTAAAATTATTTTCAGAGAAAAAAAACTATTCCTTGCAAGTCTCTGGACACCCTTAAGAAAATTTTAAAAATTTAATTTTTTAAATTATTCACCAAAATAATGACATTGTCTATCATTTTAATTCACAGGTAAATTTTATTTTCTGTCATTATTTCGATGTTCTTTGACGAAATCTCGACTGAGCCGTTTGAGAGATTTTACAGGGTGTTAAATACGCATCGAAGTAACCAACGTTTCCTCCAAGTTTCTGAAACGTATTTAAGAAATTCTATGCTACCCTGTATATATTATTTTTCAATAAAAACAAAACTTAGAAGATAAATATTCACAAATTTTCGTTACAATAAAAATGTTAACAATCAAAAAAAATAATCTACAATATACTGTTATTTAAACCAACTGACATATTTTGTATAATAAAAACACGTAAAAGTTAATAAGGCTCTCTCTAAATTCATTTTACTGTAAATAAAATGTACTAAAGCAATAGTCTAGCAATAGCTATTACGGAAGATAGACAGGCGGGTAGTTTTCCAATATCTGCTTTTGACAAGGGACAGAAACCTTAAAAAACATTATATCGATATTCAAATAAGACTATGAAATATAATATACAACTTAAAATATCTATTAATTTTAGCATAAACGTATTTCCTTTGAGGCAATTGCTATTTTAGACGAGCTTTCTATAGCTCAATAAATCTATTTCTTTATTGAAATATGAATGTCACTTGATGTATTTTAATAAATATGCTTATTTATATTCTTAGTTATTTTTGAAATTTCTCAGAAGCATAAAACATTTTCCTTGATTTACAAAAGCACGACAGACCATAATAATATGATTTTTCAAAGAGACTGACATCACATAAACCACAAACACTATTTTATAGGTCTTTTCACTAGAACCAAAAGCAAAGGTATGGTTTTAATTCAAAACTTAATGTACGAAAAAATGTTAGTGTCGTCTTCAAAGCCGAATATCTCCAAAAGAAATACAGCTATTGAGATGAATCAAAAACAAACTATCGAGAAAAGATACACCTAGATGATATTTTGATGATTTTGATTTTAGTTCAGTGATTGGGGATTTTTGCTTGGAAAAAAGTCCGGAAGTTTTGCAACTTTGCAGGTTTATAGGTTTTGGGGTCCCTAACTAAAATCCAGAAAATGCACATTTCCAGACTTGCCGCCGGCGCCGCCATCTTGCCAAGATGGCGCCCAAAATCGGTATTTTGTGAATATCTCGAAAACTATGCGTTTTTCGCGAAAATTTGGGAGAGCAAAATTAAATAGAATAAAATTTCCTATAAAAAAGGTTTTATGAAAATTTTCGCTAAAGTCAACTGTTTAAGCACAAAATCCCTGGAAATTTTACAATTTTGCGTAAAGTATGGTATATTATGTATAGTCGATTTTCCGAAATCAAATGTCGATTAGGGTTCACTAAAACTAGTTTTAGTTTAGTTTCTTCAATTTTGTCATAAAACACTGGCGTATCATTAATTCGCTCATTAATTTACGAATAATTAATTTTAATTATTGAAAATGTGTACCTACTTGTTTCCACACCACCCAAGAGGTAAAGTATATGGCGCGTTTATTTTAACGTGGTCTCCCCGGAGGCCTACTCCACTAGATAAATTAAAAACTTTAAATTATCTGCACAAGCCCGACAGATATGGCTCATTGATGTCAAAGTCGATCGTGTCTACTGTGCTGGGCTGGTCAGGGTGGTCTCTCAATAAGTCCAACTCTTCATCTTCAGCCGCTAGAGGGACATCTACAAGCAAGTCCAACTCCTCTTCATCGGATTCGTCAAGTGACACTTCAGTGACGTTGTCACAGGATTTCCCATTGCAGTATGCACAAATCATTGAACATTTTAATCCTGCTTTTCTGCATCCGCAGGCTTTACCATAGTTTTGGTTTTGCATTTACAGGATAAAAATGCCAACAGGGATTTTGGAGCTGGATCTTTCAACGTTGTGACTGGAGTAATACCTGTTTTTGTTTTCTTCCAACCCCATTCTTCGGCTTCTTTGGTACAACCAGACCAATGCTGAACTTGGTGGTAAGTTCGCAATGAATGCTGTCGAGCAGGACAATTCACTATTCATAAATTAATGAGCGAATTAATGATACACCACTGTTTCATGACAAAATTGAAGAAACTAAACTAAACTAGTTTTAGTGAACCCTAATCGACATTTGATTTCGGAAAATCGACTATTCATAATATATCATATTTTACGCAAAATTGTAAAATTCCAGGGATTTTGTACCTAAACGGTTGACTTTCGCGAAAATTTTCATAGAACCTTTTTTATAGGAAATGTATTCTCTTTAATTTTGCTTCCTCAAATTTTCATGAAAAACGCATAGTTTTCGAGATATTCAAAAAACACCACGCGCCATCTTGGCAAGATAACGGCGCCGGCGGCAAGTCTAGAAATGTGCATTTTATGGATTTTAGTTGGGGACCCCAAAACCTATAAACCCGCAAAGTTTCAAAACTTGGGACTTTAAAAGAAGCAAGCAGGCTCCTTTTTGATCCCCAATGACTGAACTATTTGTGAACTTATGAAATTAGCTTAGAATTAACGAATTGTTATATTTCCTTTACAATTTAATTTTAACCGCTTTTATTTACACTTAAATAATTAAACTACGTCATTACATTTGACTTGGGTGTTTCACTAGCGTATCTTGATATTTTGCTACAATTATTATTACTTATCTATTCTTTATTAGAAATTCACTTTTAACAATTTTAAATTTAATTTGGGAAGAAACACTACAATTATTGTAATTTACAAATTAGATCATTGAATAGTTTTAATCTATACTAATACATATATAAAATCCTTAAGTGACTGACATACTGATTAATCACGATCCTGTTTAAACCACTCAACGTAATACAGGTTGATTCTAGGGTAGAGGTTCGATAAGAAGGATTTTGTGAAATTCCACTTCCAAGAGGGTGAAACCAAATATTGGCCAATATTTTATTTAAAAGCGGTCAAGTTTCCGGAAAAACGTTTAAACAATTTTATTTTGTTTCTTTACATATTTTAAGTATTTTTGTATACAGGGTGTCTCTGAATCTAGTCATTGATAATCACGATCCTGCTTTAAGTGCTTGACGGAAAAGCTGATTTTTGGAAAACAGGATTGATTTTAGCACACCGCAACTGAACGAAGTAATACCGGAAGCAA
>NW_022147055.1:0-11284 GCF_002938485.1 Sitophilus oryzae | reverse complement strand
GCTGAAGTTACGTATTGCTCGAAATTCGAGATTGTCTCGTCTTGTCTCGATTTCGAGACGAGATCGAGACGAGACTGAGATTTTTTTTTCGAGACGAGATCGAGAAAATTACTTCGAGATTTTTCGAGATCGAGAAATTTTTTCGACATTTCTCGATCTCGAAAAACTTTAAATGCTGCAATAATTCAACAGTTCATAAAAGACTAGAAAAAATGGAAATAAAACTATGTTGGGAAATGATTTTAATTCATTTTAAATATAAGAAAATTAACAAAGCAAGTAACATAACAAAGATAACAAAGGTAAAAACACAAATCTATACTAATATATAAAATCCTTAAGTGACTGACATACTGATTAATCACGATCCTGCCTCAAACCACTCAAACGTAAGAAGCTCAATTTTGGCATACAGGTTGATCTAGGGTGTAGAGGTTCGATAAGAAGGGATTTTTCGAAATTCCAGTTCCAAGAGGGTGAAACCACCCCTCAAATATTACAATATTTTTTATTTAAAAAACAGTCAAGTTATTGACTTTAATAAAATTACTGTAAATCACTATAAATAATGAATTGTTTGCAATTGAACTGTAATTTCTGTATTATTAATCCGGTAAATGATGGAGATAAACAATTGTGATTGACTAAAATTTTATTTTAAAATGACACTTTTGTTAACAACATTCTGAGAATTCGAATAATGAATTGAATAATGACAAGACAAGTGACATCTGTCTAAAAAAGACAGCGATTTAGAGTGACAATTTAGTTATGTAAAATTTAGAGTGACAATTTTAATTATGCAAAAGAAATAGATATTCTGTGAATTTACTGGTTGCCTAACGATTAACATTAATTTAAAAATAAATCCCCAACGTGAATAATGAACAACACATATATTTTTTTTCAAAAGGCAATAATTTACACCGAAAATGTGTACAAGAAATATTTAGAAACCAGTCTCAAGTAAAATACGTAATAAAATGCTGAGAATTTTTATATTTTTCAGTGTCCCTCAAAATTCATGGGGCATTTCAATAAATAATATCTTAGTTACTCGTAAAATTTCTGTTTGTAGTTGCAGAAATGCAATAAATAAAATAATAAGAGTGTAAATCAGTATAAACAAGACAGAAAATGCAGAGAATTTTTATACTTTCCAGTGTCCATCAAATTTTATTGACACTGCTGAAAATAATGGTTCACGGTTCTGTTTTTAATTATAATGGTCCAAGCCGCCGAAAAACTATTTCTTGGAATCGAACAACGCTCTTTCTTCGGAGGTTATTTTAACAAGCCGAAATTCCTATCGAAGTAGTGACCAATTTAAAACCGCTGAATGAATGTCTGGTACTGCCCTCTCGGCAGGTAGAAAAAAATCTCAGAAATTTGGCTATCGAATATTTTCTGTCTTGATTTTTATCAAATGTTTTATTTTTTCTTACCTACAATGATATTTGAATAAAAGTTTTAATACAATATTTTTTGTTGTTAACACTAAATATACAGGGTGTTTCAAAAAAAACCTGTTCCATCTCTCGTGGGGAGATTCCTTATGTAAAAATAAGATATATTTTTCATATCAACATAGGCCCTATTATTCTGCTTTGTTTCGTAGCTACAGGGTGTTAAATTCTTAATAATCTTTCGATTTGTTATAATTTTCTTCCAAGTACTTTAGCGATTCTAATGAAATTTTGAGGGTAAAAGTTACTATATAAGTGCTACATATATTAATGCTAATAAAGTGTCCATAAATTCATCCGGGACGTGCATATGGGTTATAACTGGAATATTTTTCAAAAATAAATGTGCGCCAATGACTTTTTTCTTTTGATATCAAAACTATGTAGGCCGTTTAATGCCAATTAAAAGTTACGTGTTGATATTTTGTCGAATTCGGACTCATTAATGGGATACAATTTTATTAATCACAATAATTAATAAAATTATGATAAAATTAATAAATCGTATATTGTACCTAATACCATATTACCAATATTACCAATAGTTGGCTGTATTACAAATAGTCACCTATATTACCAATTAGTTGTTATTACTTTAGTCCAACCTACAGCAATTTCAAATAAAAAAATGATGGTATTCAAAATAATTACAAAAAACCTAATTTTAAAAAGTTATCATCCTGTAACATCCTGTAACTCTAAAACTATGCATTGGCATACCCATGGTTATAGGAACTTTTTTTTTATATTTTTTGATGAGGAATCAATGAGTACTTATTTAAAACTTTTGCAAATTGATGATAGTAAAATTTTTTAAAAGTTGCTATTAGACTTGGATCAAGGCAAATTAATAAAATTGCGTTTATCTCGTCAAGGAGGCCGAAATCGACAAAATATCAAGACATAACTTTTAATCGGCATTAAACTGCTTACACTATTTCGCTAACAAGAGAAGAAAAAGACAGTGGCGTACATATTTTTTTAGAAAAATATTCCAGTGATAACCCATATGCACGTCCCTGGTGGTCAACACTTTTTAGCTTTAAAATATCGTCCCATTGCTGCCAAAAGTCACTAACTTACTTTTTGTTACTTCCGAGAAAAATGCGTCTAAAGATAAATTGCATTGCATAAAGATGTTATAGTTAGTAACTATTCGGTATTAAAATAAAACATAAATAGCCAGAAATCATAGTTAATGACTTTTGCATTCGATTCTCCGCTTCAAAACATAGTTCGTGATTGAATTTGGTTGTTGGGAAAAATGTTAGTTATAATGGTCCAAGTCGCCGAAAAACTATTTTTGAATCGAACAACGCTCTTCTTTCTCGGAGGTTATTTTAACAAGCCGAAATTCTATCGAAGTAGTGACCAATTTAAAAACCGCTGAATGAATGTCTGTACTGCCCTCTCGGCAGGTAGAAAACATCTCAGAAATTTGGCTACGAATATTTCTGTCTTGATTTTTATCAAATGTTTTATTTTTTCTTACCTACAATGATACTTGAATAAAAGTTTTAATACAATATTTTTGTTGTTAACACTAAATATACAGGGTGCTTCCTCAAAAACATGTTCCATCTCTCGTGGGGAGACTTTTATGTAAAAATAAGATTTATTTTTCATATCAACATAGGTCTCTATTATTCTGCTTTGTTTCGTAGCTACAGGGTGTTAAATTTTAATAATCTTTCGATTTGTTATAACTCTTTTCTTCCAAGTACTTCTTCAGCGATTCTAATGAAATTTTGAGGGTAAATGTTACTATATAAGTGCTACATATCTTAATGCTAATAAAGTGTCCATAAATTTATCCGGGACGTGCATATGGGTTATAACTGGAATATTTTTCAAAAATAAATGTGCGCCAATGACTTTTTTGGAAGAAAATTATAATAAATCGAAAACATATTAAGATTTTAACACCTCGTAGCTATGAAACAAAGCAGAATCGGACCTATGTTGATATGAAAAATAAATCTTATTTTTATGTGAGGAATCTCCCCCCGAGAGATGGCATATGCTTTTTGAAACACCCTGTATAATCGAAAATATGGCTTAAGTAGATGTGGTTCTTATTACTTTTGTAACAATATAAACGTAGCAGCTATTATAAACTGTCTTTTCCTTCTTGGGAGCAAAAGAACTATTTTCATCCCTTGACTGAGGGCTAGAAAATTATATTTATTGTCTAGACTCCACTAGATTTAGAATCCAACGAAAATAAGGCTCTAAAAACTATAAAATTATTCATAGTCGCATTTTGCATAATACGATTTTCATTTGCATTTCTAAATTTGTTGTTTCGTATACTCAATGTAATATAGTCTAAGTGACCTTTATGTTTTAATATTTTAGTACATAATATATACAAAATTATAAATCATTATTGTTTTACTCCTGCAAAAACTTGTTTTTGTGTAAACATTTTTTAAATTCGTCAAACTCTTATTTATTTGTGTCATCATCATCATCATCATCATTTTCAGCTTATTCAATCATGACTTCAAAACATAGATATATATATATATATATATATATATATATATATATATATATATATATATATATATATATATATATATATATATATATATATATATATATATATATATATATATATTCAACCATGACTTCAAAACATATATATATATCCAACAAATACAAACCATGAACAAATTCATGAAACATTTAAAAGCAAAAAGAAATAAAATTAATTACATATTTCATAAAATTAACTCAAACATTTGATGCCAAGTTCGTCGTCGATACTGTATTCCTGCATGGGTACTTATAAATATCTAAAACTTCCTTGGGTCTCCCTAACAGTAAATAAACCGTTGTATAGCAATTGTATTTTATTACATAGTAAATGAAAATTCAATATAATTTAAATAGAAAAACTCATTATTTTCGTTTACTTTCCGGGCTGAATATTATACGAACAACATGTTTATGCTGTTATAATAAGCATTGTTTCACTGAATAAAATAACGAACCCCTTCTCCAAGTTGCTGTTCGTTTTAGATAATAAAATAATAAGTTTTTCAAATTGATTATATACAGAACAGAAAGTTCTACGTTATCATTATAAATAGAAATATCTTGAAAACTAATTTAAGGGGTAAAGTATGTACTTTTTACCATTATATATTATTAACAAGTTAGCAATATAATAATAGTTTTTAACTGAAATAAAAAGTTATTTCTTTTAGTTCACTGTGTTGTATTCAGTGTATTCAAGTTTTTCAGATTTTTTTAAATTTAAAAGAATTAGTACATAGTATTATTTGATTACTATATTGATATACAACCATAGATAAAATAAAACAACCATCTATTATTATGGAGTGCATGTAGAGGCAAGGAGAAATATCTTCGTGCATTAAAAAATTACTAAAAAAGGGAAGACTTAAGATGGCGCTGCTGTAGCAAAAATCTAAAATTTAAAATATGCACCGAAAATATTTGGAACAGGAAATGATTCAAAAGAGATAAATATTTGACGTGAAGCCCGTTCCTGGGGTATATGGCACCTATGTGCAGCATTCTTTGGTGCGCCCTTTTTATATTTAAATCAATTATATATTTTAATCTTAATCTCAAAAATTTAAAGAATTTATATTCTGCGACAAACGAGCAATATGTAATTGGAAATGTAAAAAAACTATTCTAATTAAAGTATAAAACATTTATTAAATAAAGAAAAACAGACAAAAACCAAAAAATATTTAGTAACAAAAATAGGACCCTAAAGAAAAAAAACTGACCCATTTTATATGAAATACATAAAAACAATGAACTAAAAATCGGAAATAATATGCATGTACTGATTTCTTTCGAAAATCGACAACTTTAAAACTATGAACCCTTCCCGGACACAAACGGTATATTGTGACACAGAAAATTGTAGAGAGAAACAAGCCCTATAACATAGGATACAAAATTTTAATGAACAGTGCTTGCCATAAAATCAATAAAATGAAAAATATACGAAATAATATACATGTACTGATTTCTTTCGAAAATCGACAACTATGAAACTATGATCCCTTCCCGACACAAACGGTATATTGTGAGACAGAAAATTGTAGAGAGAAACAAGCCCTATAACATAGGATACAAAATTTTAATGAACAGTGCTTTCCATAAAATGAATAAAATGAAAAATATACGAAATAATATACATGTTCTGATTTCTTTCGAAAATCGACAACTATGAAACTATGATCCCTCCCCGACACAAACGGTATATTGTGAGACAGAAAATTGTAGAGAGAAACAAGCCCTATAACATAGGATACAAAATTTTAATGAACAGTGCTTGCCATAAAATCAATAAAATGAAAAATATACGAAATAATATACATGTACTGATTTCTTTCGAAAATCGACAACTATGAAACTATGATCCCTCCCCGACACAAACGGTATATTGTGAGAAAAATTGTAGAGAGAAATAAGCCCTATAACATAGGATGCAACATTTTAATGAACAGTGCTTTCCATAAAATCAATAAAATGAAAAATATACGAAATAATATACATGTACTGATTTCTTTCGAAAATCGACAACTATGAAACTATGATCCCTTCCCCGACACTAACGGTACATTGTGAGACAGGAAATTGTAGAGAGAAACAAGCCCTATAACATAGGATGCAACATTATAATGAACAGTGCTATCCATAAATCAATAAAATGAAAAATATACGAAATAATATACATGTACTGATTTCTTTCGAAAATCGACAACTATGAAACTATGATCCCTTCCCCGACACTAACGGTACATTGTGAGACAGGAAATTGTAGAGAGAAACAAGCCCTATAACATAGGATACAAAATTTTAATGAACAGTGCTTGCCATAAAATCAATAAAATGAAAAATATACGAAATAATATACATGTACTGATTTCTTTCGGAAAATCAGACAACTATAAAACTAATGATCCCTTCCCCGACACAAACGGTATATTGTGAGACAGGAAATTATGCAGAGAGAAACAAGCCCTATAACATAGGATACAGACATTAAATGAACAGTGCTTTCCTATAAAATCAATAAAATGAAAAATATACGAAATAATATACATGTACTGATTTCTTTCGAAAATCGACAACTATGAAACTATGATCCCTTCCCCGACACAAACGGTATATTGTGAGACAGAAAATTGTAGAGAGGAACAAGTCCTATAACATAGGATACAACATTTTAATGAACAGTGCTTTCCATAAAATCAATAAAATGAAAAATAAATAGATGAGATCGTTTGATCCTAGACTTGTTTATTCGGTGCGGCCAACGCAAAAAAGACGCTAAGCAAACTTTATCCTATAATGTACAGTACGTTTGTCCGTTCTGTACTTAGATGTTCTGTAGCTACGGGGTGTCCGTGAGAGGGGAAACGATATTCTCTCGATGTTTTTCGTCAAAAATTAGACGACGCGTCCCATCTATAAAAATTCGACAAATTTGCAAGTAGCCAATAAAATGAGTGGGCGGAGCGATTTGCGGTGACGTACTCGTCAAGTCGACGTATAAAATATATTGTTGTTAATTTAAATGTTTTTTGTCCGCATTCCTTTCATAGACACAGTTCCAGCAGACGTACTGTATGTTTAAGCATTTGTTTATTAACATGAAAGCGTATCGGTTTTTTGTTACAAAGTACAGTACGTCTGTCCGTTCTGTAGCTACGGGGTATCCGTGAGAGGGGAAACGATATTCTCTCGATGTTTTTCGTAAAAAATTAGAGGACGCGTCCCATCAATAAAAATTCGACAAATTTGCAAGTAGCCAATAAAATGAGTGGGCGGAGCGATTTACGGTGACGTACTCGTCAAGTCGACGCATAAAATATATTGCTGTTTACAAAATTTATTTTATCCGCATTCCTTTCATAGACACAGATCCATAAACGTGAAAGCGTATCGGTTTTTTTACAAAGTACTGATTGACACTTCGATTTTGCGCCCCCAAAATATTGCGCCTACATGCGTGCACGCACTGCACGCTCCCCAGGAACGGCCCTGCGCGAAGGCGCGGGATTCAAAAATATGCAAATTTTGTTTTCATGCCACATGAAATAAATTATCGATTTTTATTCACCAGCAATAGACTGGGCCTCTAATATATAATAATTAAAAAGTAGAAAAAAAGACTGAAAGTCTCGGTTTTTTCTACTTTTTAATTTGAACCAGGTCTCGTTGAGAAGAATGGACGCCTTCTTTAAATAGTAAAAATAATTGTTTTATATTCTAAAAAATAAAAACAAATCTTTTTTGGGTAATGTTTGATATGTTACTTTTTATTCTCTTATCTATGGTTACGTTTTATTTTTTAGATTTATGTGTCATTCATGTGTCATTGTGGTTATTGAGTGAACCTTTATTCTTCCCATTTTTGTGACCATTTTTCAAATAAAGTCCCATAAGATATTATATTCTCCTCATCTCTACACTCCATACAATGTATACAACGTAATAAACAAAGAGTCAAATATGTTGTTATATTATGATTTTATACGTGATTAATGTAACTAGAAGTATAAATGGCAAACTCACTACCCAACAATAATTTTGCCCCTTTGTTAATGGTAATGTTGTCGTCGAAACGAAACCCAAGAAATTTATTTAGTCTCGGTGAGTGCATTAGTATGTTCTAAAGACAAAGTGAATATAAAAACAAAGCGCCATTAATAAAGCATTGAAACGACTGTTCGGATTCCTTCCTCGTCGTTTCTTGTGGCAAACTTCAAACCCATTTCTAAATGCGACCACCGACAGGCAATTAATAATTTATTTAAATAAAATAATATATAGGGTGGTCTTGAACTGTATTCCGGAAACTTCGGCAGCATATTCTGCAGATCCAAAATAAAAATAAAAAAGTTCGTATAAATGTATGTCCTAAAATGCTTATTTTCGAGATACAGGATGGAAGTTTCATTTTATTTCGATTATTTCCAAATAATTTATGTAGTAACGTCAATAACTGGATGAAAATTGTGTCTGGAAGTTTTTTGACACGAGAAATTTGATTTTAATGTCAATATGATTCTACTAGTAGAGGGCGCCACCTACATATTTTTTAACTGGTTTGAAGAGTAATAAATTTTCGTCTGTACCTGTATAAACTACTGAGTAAAAAATATACATTTACGACGCTTTTACGTAAAAAGGTCTCTTGGTAAAAATCGCTACGAGTAATGGTTTTCGAGATATTTGGAATCGAAATTATCAATACCTGTCATCACTTACATAAATTAAACATGTTGACTAAATAGTTATTAGACTGAGATCATAAATTTGAAATGTTTTTGTACCAAAAGTTCAACAAAACTGTTTTATCATCATTTTTTTGCAGAAAAAATATGATTAATTTAAAAAATCCCAAATTTCCTAAATTATTTCAGTGAAATAACTATCTACAACGTGTTTATTTTTCGTCAATAATGGCATGTATTGACTATTTCCATTCTAATTATCTTGAGAACGGTTGCTCGTAGCGATTTTCACAAAGAGACTTTTACGTAAAAAATCACAGAGATGTATATATTTTTTCCTCAGTAGTTTTATACAGGTATGGACAAAATGTTATTACGCTTCAAAAAGTTAAACACATGTAGGTGGCGCCTCTACCAGTAGGAGTCATATTGACATCAAAATCAAATTTCTCATGTCAAAAACTTGCGGACACCAATTTTCATCTTAATATTGACGTTACTTCAGAAATTATTTAGAAAAATCGAAATAAAAATGAAATTTCTACACCCTGTATCTAGAAACTAAGCATTTTAGGACATACATTTATAAGAACTTTTTTTTACCTATTTTATCTGCAGAATATGCTGCCGAAGTTTCCGAATACAATCTGACCACCCTGTATAATATTAGAGGAATATTATTACTCTATAACTATCGGGTGTTTGAAAAGAGGCTCACTCCTATAACTTTTTATTTTTAATTTTTTCAAATGAAAAACGATATTTGGTGTATAAAATAAATTAGGATTGAGTGATCGTATTCAATAATTTTTTCGGTCACTTCCTGTTTCACCGGAAATTACTACATCTTTTTAATTTTTAAATGGCACCCTCGGTATTTTTTCACTTTATTTGATAGAAAATGACATTCTGAATAGAATGACATATCATATGTCAGCTTTTGACATTTTCAATTTTCAAAAACTGCATTTTAAATTTGAATTAAAAAAAAATTAAAAATGAAACACCCGGTATATCTGAGCTTGTAGAATTTCAATGAACTATATTTCTGGTTCTGGACACGGCATCTATTTATACCAAATTTTAGTAAGATAACTTAGAGTCTGAAAGAAACATTTTTGTATTATTAAAAAGAATTTTGAAATTACAGATTTGTTGTTATTTTTGCGTGTGCATCACAAACGCAACTATTTTAAAATAAAAGGTATTTTTTTAATTATTTTCGTCACACTATCGAAAAAATTTCAATATCGTCAAAAAATAATAACCGCTGTTAAAATACAACGCTTTATTAATTTCCTTTTTTGGGGAGCAAATTAAAAAAAAAAACATATAAACGGCTGTACTTTCACAGTCACTTTAGTTCGCTTGAAAATATTCAAAATGTTTGATAAAATATGACAAAAATTATAAAAAAAATACCAAAAATATTAATCTTTGATTTTAAACAAAGTGGTGTTGGTGGTGAACTTGAAATTCAATCTCTTCAATCTCCTTAAAACAGATCAGTAGGTTGAAGCTAAGAAATAATGGCGAATGCAGATTTTTTGGGGAAACATCAGATTTTCATGTGTACGAAAAGTTTAGTCAATGTATTCAGTACAACAAGATGAATATTCACTAGTTCGAAAATGTAGCAAAATATGCGTTCGGCATCTAACGTTTTATGTAAAACTGGTTAGGTATTTTTACACAAATGACGAAGTAAATTAAAGATAAAGGATTATACTATGTCGGTATTGTAGCATATTTTTAGATAACTTCTTTATTTTTAAGATTTTGATGGTCAAAAATCAAAAATATACCTTATGTTTGGACTAAATTTTCCCGAAAATAAAGACATAAGTAGAGGGAGATGGCCGATTCTGCATCCTCCTCCCGGCGCCGGAAGTGACGTTTAAACAGAAAACAACAGCTTTAAAACAGAAATAAACGGGTTTGAACAAAAAATTAACAGGTCTGTTGTAATAAGCTAAAAAGCGGTTTAAAGCAGTTCAAAAGCGGTTCAAACCCGTTTATTCTTGTTTATTAGCGTATTTTACATGTTCCTAGCTGATGACGTCACTTCCGGCGCCAGGGGGAGGATGCAGAATCGGCCATCTCCCTCTACTGACATAATTTAAAATTCCGTTACAATACGGAAATAGATTGAAGTTTTATGATTACAGCGATATATAATTATAAGGTTTTGTAATAAAATCCTCGTTATTTTATGGCAAATGCTGAAGCTCTGCAAACCTTAATCAAGCCTTAATAAAAGCACGTGTGTTTGGAATTTTGGGTGTGGCTTAACACGACAGGGTCGGGCTAAGCCTTAGGCAGATTTCTGAAATATAATATATATTTCCTTCGGCCCCACACCCGCTACCCGATCCCGAAGAGCGATCCGAACAGTAGAGCGTAATAGCACAATATACACTCCTAAGAGACTTACAAGATCGCCATAGAGATTTACTCCTAGACATGTAAACACCAACACATGACTCTCTGTTTCGATAAGGTTATAGTCTGTTCAACCATATAGTTCTGACAGTTATATTGTCTGTCATTATAATTCCAAGTTAATTTTTTTCTGTCAATAGT
>NW_022147054.1:0-5548 GCF_002938485.1 Sitophilus oryzae | reverse complement strand
GAAATGAAGAAAATGATGTTATGGATTTGATTTCAAATGGCAGGTGATTGTGCATTCTTTTCGAGTTGTATAACAATGAACTTTTAACTAACTCTGAGCGTGGGGTAGGTAGATAAAGATCTTGCTCCGCGTTCCTGAGTGGATAAGTGTGAGATGGCCTTTCTTGAGAAGCTGATACATGCTTACGTATTAGGCAAACGGATGAAACGCTTATTTGACAATAAGCTTCATAAAAAGCTTAAAAAGTAATACATTTTAAATTAATTAACTTTCATGTGTATTTTTCGCTATGTCCTCTAACAAACAAACGAAGCACTTTTGTATACAGGTAAATTATATGCATTTAAGTTATTTTGATTCAAAAAATAGGGAGTTGTTCTATGTTCACGGAATATCGAAACTCCCTGTATATTTTGTAGGACTGCTTTGGGAACAATAACTCCAATTTTTTTTCTCAAAAACTATGCGATGTAGCGTTTTTTTACCAGAGAAGAAAAATGTAATATGTAAATACTAAAAGGACCATTTTACAAAAAGAAAATCTGTCGTCGGTGGAGTTGGAAAATATTTATACTAAAATTTATAAAGTGTGGGGATATTTTTTACCCTTAATGAACTTTTTCTTGATTTTTGTAAAGGCCATATGTTAAAACATTTAGCAAAACATAGACACCCAAAATCTCACTCAAATCAGAAAATTAAAATATCTGAAAAAATGTGTTTATTTTAAGTTTGATGTCCTCTAGCGGGCAAACGAAGCACTTTTGTATTGAGATAAATAATTGTATATTTTGTACGTCTCCTTTGGAACAAAAAAATCTCCAATTTTTCTTTCTCAAAAACTATGCAATGTGGTGTTTTTTTGCAAGAGATAAAAAATGTAGTAAACACTAGAAGGGCCTTTTTACGAAGAAAAAGCAGTAGTCGCACGTCGGTGGAGTTGGAAAAACCGTCAAAGAATACCCCCCGAACCAAGTTCCTTAAGTGGCAGTGAGCAGGACACCTGGCAAGAAGGAAGAACAACATCAACCAAACCAAACCTAAAAATTACGGCATGGTGCACACGAGTAATTAAGAGATTTAGAGGAAAACCAAACCTGAGATGGGACCATGATACTAGTAAATTAGCAGGGATAACTTGCGCCCGTTTAGCCAACAATACAATGGGCCTAATTACAAATGTAGTATCTAAATATGTGAGGGAGGCTACATCATAATTGGAAATGGTTGAATAAGCTGGAAATTATGGTGGTATGATGAATATATGAGCGGTTTGCACAGACATCAACAAAACCGGAATCGGTTTCGGCGATATCATCCTCCAGACTTTTCACACGATCACACAGTTGTATTTAATTCTATTGTATTTGCCGATTCATGCTACCGGACCAACTATTTTACCTGATCGGAATATATGCGAAGGACATAATTTATTTATATTGCAGTATACGCATATATACACCGGCAACGTCGGAGCCGGTGACGGCGCCGGCTTTGAACACGCTCCGACATTTATATCTAATTCTATTTTATTTGCTGGTCCATGACTATTTTACCCGATCGGATTATATAGGAAGGAGCTAAATTATTTATAATGCAATCGATTTAAGCACCGGCACCGGCATCGATTTTGCTTTGGTTTGATATTATATGTCCGGTCCAGTAAATTATATAGTGTTAGTCGGTCCGGCAGCATAGGCCGGTTAATAACATAGAATAGAATGCAATTTTCGGAAATTGTGAAAAGTTGCACTGGCGCAAGCAAAGACTCCGGCTTTGCTGGTGTCTGTGCAAATGCTCTCACAGGTCGGGGGCTAAAATAAATAACACATAGTATTTTGATTTATCATTATAACTAACAAACAACCTTCTTCTCGTGTTATACTACTTAATTTCTCCTAACTACAAACAACTTTCCAGCAAATAAACATATGACACAATAAGAATTTACGGGTTGTATACGCTTTAAAGCTGTAATTACCCATTGATATTTTAACTTCCGAAAATTTTCGAGTCCTGAGTGTCTGAAAAATATACATTATAATATTGTCCAAGTCCAATAAAGCAATTTCTGATCTAAACATATACGTCAAAGATTTAAACAAAATTTAGCTTTAAGGCCAATAACTGTAAATTCCGATGCTTCAGCAGAAGAAACAGTTGCCTATTCTTAAAAATTAGTTTAAAAATAAAATAAAGGCAAAATTTACACATACGAAAAATACAGTGTCCCAATATTCCGTGGATATAGAACTACTACCTTATTTTTTGAATCAAAATAAGTTCATTAAACACAATTTACCTCTATACAAAAGTATTTCTTCATTTACTAAATATGTAGTTAGAAAAGTCTTGTAAAAAACCGAGCATACTTTTGAGCAAAAATTATTTTTCCGAAGCTAACTTACAAAAATGTCACATCAAGCTATGTAGGCGCATAAAATCTAGTATGCCTTAATAATCTACTTGGCGAATATATGGAATTTTATGTTAATATCACAATATATATATATATATATATATATATATATATATATATATATATATATATATATATATATATATATATATATATATATATATATATATATATATATATATATTTTTTTTTTTTTTTTTTTGAGGAGGGGAAAAATCTTGCATAAGACACCGTTGGGTAGTGTCGGATAGTCAAATAGTTGTTAAAGCATCCGTGCCCTGTCAATGCCTGTGTTAGGAAATAGTCCGTCTCTCCAAAGCTTCTGTCTAACCAGATATTAATGTCTGGTATGAGATCATGTGTCCATCTACCATATCTATCTAGATCCCACTCCTTTTGCCATTCAATCATCAGTATGCTTCTTGCCTCCAGTTTTGATGTCCCTTTGTATCTCTCTTCTCCTCTACAAGTAGGTGAATAGGCGGCACCCCGGATATGACATTTAATGCTTCAGCGGAGACGGTTCTATATGCACTGCAGATCTTGAGGTTCAGTTTACGGTGTATAGCTTTTTAAGTTTTGCCTTATATATCCCTTTGATATTGCGAAGTGCCACACTGGGGCGGCATATAACAGTTGAGAGTGTGCTACACAGGCTAGATTCTACGTTTGGGAAGCAAGTGGCCCTCCTATATTAGGCATCAGCCTACCCAGTGCGGTCAAAGTTCGTTCCGCCTTTCGTATAACTTGATTTATATGCTCGCCGAATGTAAGCTTTGAATCAAGCCAAACTCCAAGATATCTTATTGCATTCTTTGGTGAAATTGTTGTACCGAGAAGCTCAAATGATATATGAGAGAGTTTCCTCTTGGTGGTAATAAAACCGCTTCAGTTTTGTTCGGTGCTAGTTTTAAACCTTTGCGCTCGATCCA
The DNA here is from genome assembly GCF_002938485.1 of Sitophilus oryzae. NCBI lineage: Eukaryota > Metazoa > Arthropoda > Insecta > Coleoptera > Curculionidae > Sitophilus > Sitophilus oryzae. Next base: position 2,197 of record NW_022147054.1, on the reverse strand, counting down.
GTTGGCCACTCTTTGTAGCCCTGCATTAGCAACACTCATGAGTGTCTTTTCGTTTTTGGCCGTTACCACCATCGCTACGTCATCGGCAAAGCCGATTAGTGTTACTCCTTCGGGCATTGCCGTTTCCAGTAGGTCGTTGTACTGGATATTCCATAGTGTTGGGCCAAGTACTGACCCCTGTGGCACTCCACTGGTTACGTTAATCTGCCTTTTAGCAGTATCGTCTTCAATTAAAATTGTCCTTTCAGAGAGATAAGATGCCACCATGTTAGTCAGAGACGAACTTATACCCCATTTTTGCATTTCGTCCAGAATGATCTGCCACGAAGCACTGTTGAACGCATTTTGCACATCTAGAGTAATTACTGCGCATAATTTTCTATTATTTGGTGCATAATCTGCTGCTTGTCTGGCAATAAGAAGTACATGTTCGATCGCATGTTTTGTTTGTCTACCTTTTCGAAAACCATATTGGCGCGCTGAAAGAGTTCCTATTCGATCGAGTTCTTCATTTAGTCTAATAAGGATAAGGTGTTCATATAGTTTTCCTTCTATATCTAAAAGACATATCGGTTGGTATGCCGCTGATCCATCTTCTGAGTTAGAGTTTTTAGGAATCAGTACCAGTGCGGCTTTCTTCCACTCGGGAGGAAAGAGCAAGTCTCTTGCTAGGCGATTATAAACCTTCAAAATATACTCTGGTTTTTTGTCTATTAATTGCTTAAGTATTTCGACTGGCACGTTTCCAGGTCCAGGGGCTTTTCGTTTTTTAATTTATCACAGGCTTGTTTCAATTCATTTACACTAAAATCTACAAAACTATCTCTAATATTACAGTTAAATATCACGTTTGGATGAACAGGGAATAGTTTTTTAGCTTCGTCTGCCATTGCTTCAACCGCTCAGCTTTGATTTAGAAGGAAATATATATATATATATATATATATATATATATATATATATATATATATATATATATATATATATATATATATATATATATATATATATATATATATAAGTTATAATACATATAAGTTATATATTAATTAACGATTGGATTTTGTTTATTTTTTTTATGTTTGTTTTTGATTGATGCCCTCAAAACTTGCCCTTAAAAAAGTGATTATTTTTAAAGTTTACCTAATACCCTCTCACGGACAAACGAACTACTTTAATATAGAGGTAAATTGTGTCAAATGAACTTATTTTGATCTCAAAAATACGTAGTAGTTCTATGTCCACGGAATATTGGAACTCCCTATATATTTTGTACGTCTGCTTTGGAACACAAAAATCTCTAATTTTTCTTTCTCAAAAACTATGGAATGTTGTGGTTTTGGCAAGAGATAAAAAATGTAGTAAATACTAGAAGGACCTTTTTACGAAGAGAAATCAGTGGTCGCACGGCGGTGGAGTTGGAAAATATTTCTCAGGAACTCCAAATCTTCTTTAAATCGAAATATTGGTTCTTAAAATATCTTAAAAAAGTGATTATTTATTAAAGTTTACATAATGCCCTCTCACGGACAAACGAACTACATTTGTATAGAGGTAAATTGTGTCCAATGAACTTATTTTGATTCCAAAAATACGTGGTAGTTCTATGTCCACGGAATATTGGGACACCCGGTATATTTAGGCATATACTCATATCAAAATAAACAAAAAAATAGAGATGCTAGAAATTTTACTGCAGATATGAAAAGAAGGCTCATCTAGAAAATTTAAAGTGTCCATTGAATAATATCATAGCAAGAAAAATGTAGACAATTTATGAACATTGTAAAGATGTACACGATTTGGTAAGGATGAATAAATTAAGACTGGAGAATAACAAGAAAATTGAAATCAATGAATACTGCGCTATCACTAAAACGATTCAGTTACCTAGAGTAACGATTAAAATTTAATAAACCCCGTCCGGTTTTGACCACCCGCTATCTAGCTGGCATGGAAACATATATCATACATTACTAAAATCCAGTGGCGCAACTAGAAAGGGCTAGGGAGTGCTTAGCCTTTCCAACTTCAAAATTAGCTCGTGCGGGTTGTTTAATATTGGTTTTAAACTCAAACAAATATACACAGAACCAAACTTATATGGAATAACTCTTTATGTCTGATTAAATTTCTTGCAAGGATAAAAATTGGTATACAACTTTTAGATAAGGCTTTTTGTTGTAAATATATATGA
>NW_022147053.1:1122290-1126536 GCF_002938485.1 Sitophilus oryzae | reverse complement strand
AGACCAGCTGTATAAAATCTCTAAAATAAAATGGGGAAAATAGATATGAGATTGGTATGCTGACTAACCTCGACTCTGTATTGACGAACCAACAACAAATCTCGAACAAGGGCCTCCATCTTGTTCTTGTTGAGGCAGACATAACTGAGAGTGGGCGCTTCACCCATGTATTTGATGATTGTGGAGGTAAAATTCGCTGCAAGGGTAGCATCGTCACCGTGTAGCGTGTAGTAGTCTGAGCGGTTAAAAAAACGTACCGTTGATGTCGGTTTCTGTAAAAAAAAACAAAATCAAGTAAAATAGTATTTCGCTAAAACAATAACTGAAATACTTAAAATACTGAAAGATCAGTAAATATTGAAATAAACGTTTTAGTAAATTGTTAAAAAAGCATTCTGTAAATGTTACCTTCAGGCAGTGACTTGGTTCACTGACAACTGATTTCAGGAACTACAAAAATGACATTAGCGTACAATATTAGTTTTCTAATAATTTTTTAATGAAATAAGACCCTTAGACGGACGATTTGATAACCCGAGAAGAGTCTTTTTTGAGCATAGTGGGAGTGTGACAGTTTTTTTTTCTAAAAATGTGCACCCGCAAAATATTGAACCACTCATCACATCTGTCTTCAGGGCCTTTTCAGTGTGGTATAAGATATACCACACAAAAATGATTTGCTATTTGTTTATAAAATGACACATACGATAAATATAAAGACTTGTTTATGGTAATATGAAAGTAGGAGTCCAATTTCCAATGCAGATCAACATGCAAATGCAAAATATATTTTTAAAAAATTATTGTAACGTTTATTTTAAGTAATGATTTGTTTCTTTTAGCATTACGATAATAAGAACAAAGAAGAAGAAAGCAATACTTTGCTTTTTTATTACATGTAATTGAAAGAGAAAACACAAGTAGACTACTGGAACAGAAATAAAGTCAAGACCATGATCGTGTCACACTTTACGATGATAAACAAACTTGATAATGATATTTTTCGATAAACAAATTAATAATATAATGCATCCCGTCCTAAATACTATATGATATTAATTTGTATTTATTGATACTTGAAAAACGAAGAAAAGAAAAATATTTTCTAATGCAAGAATTTTCCAAGCAGAATCAGTGAGTTTACAGTCATATCTTTGAATAAAAAAATTGTGTGTGCACTATGTGCGCATATTTGAAGTGAAACTGAGCACTTCATACACTTCTACCTAGTTTGGTTCCAATCGACCCATAATTAAGGAACATCCTGATGATTTCGTCCATTTAGAGGCATCGGTTCGAACCGTCGCGTCGGCGTCGAGGGCGTCATCATCCTGTAGTTTACACAATTATGCCGAAATCGACCTACATTTTTCTTCAATATGAAATCGTTAGCCCCATTCTGATGAACATGTAAACGAAACGTCGTATCCAACTTTGCAGGGTGGGACCGTGTGCCTTCGCTCATAGCCTAACCTAACCAACTACCCACAAAATTTGGTCGCGACTGGACGACATCAGAAGTGTCTAGCCCCAGCAGGCAACTATTAAGCTTGACCAATCAGGTTGGTTAGCGTGGTTATTTGGAGTGTGTTAATTCATTGGTTTTTCTCAAAAACTCTAACGTGATTGGTCGGGCTTAATAGTTGCCTGCTGGGGCTAGACACAAGTGACGATATCAATTTGGACACGTTTCTTACGTCAAAACTAACTGCCACAGTGACACGTGTCGTACACGGTCAAGTTAGCCTTGGTCCAATCTATCGACATAGCAAATTTAAATCGGACGATTTTTTGATTTGATTCATTGATGATGGGGTTTCGTAGTGTACGAAACGTCGTCAAAATATCATGAAAAGATGGGGCTCTTAGAGCAATATAGCTTTCATAGTGCACAAATGTATCGCGTCCTGCGGCTCGTGAGTCACACCTTTCGTGCGAAGAGAATTGCAATTTTGCATTCGTTGGAACCAGTTCTGAAAGAAGTTGTTCCACTCACTTGTTGGTATCTTCAAAATTGCGTTTTTGAACGTTTTTGAAGGCGCTGACTGTACCACCTGGGGTCTGGAAACTTTGACAACGCAGTTCATTCTTAATTTTTGAAAAAGTAAAAAAGTCGATAATTCGTCATTGAGAGTTGGTTTTTCGAAACTTAGTTCAGGCCAACAAATAGATATGTACCAATCAGCAGTAACAGTTCTCTGATCTTGCAGAGGAATTGTTACTACATGACCTGCTTTTAAGACAAATGTCGCCACCATCTTTTTGGAAAAACTTCGGTAACGGACGTACCTAGGACCTAGTACGTACTAAGTACCTAGGACGTACGAATGAAACATATTAAAAGAATCTATGAAAAGGCAAATACGGCAATTAATAAGTTAAGTAGACTCATGCCAAATATCGGAGGTCCAAGAGCAACAAAGCGAAAAGTACAAACAACAGTTGTACTTTCTTTAATGCTGTACGTGGCACCAACTTGGATATCGGGGTTGGAGTTTAAATCCTATAGGTATTTATTAGAACGATTTAGTAGTAGTACGAACAGTAGAATGGCAATAAGCATCATATCAGCCTACAGAACCGCTTCAAGAGAAGCATTTACAGCTCTTGCAGGAATAGCTCCAATAGAACTGCTGGTGAAAGAACGGGAGCTTATTTATCAAAGGGGAAAACATTATGCATCACAGGCTATGACACTCATGGTCATGAAGCCCTTGGCTCGTACCTGCAAAGAATAAAAAAAACAGCAGGATGCATGTTGTTGGTTGTTGGGGTATCCATCAGAAGAGGTGGATACTCCAGAACAGACATTGTTTGTGTTGTATTATTTGTACATTTGCCCAAAGTTTGTAGCTTACATGGTACAAACGTACCAAGAACAGTTAACCTAATAGGACTTCTCATTCAGCCAAAAGTGTCCGCCAGGTGCATGCGAAAACTACTCGCTTTGTGACGTCATTGTAGTCCTTGTCATGGTTATTTAGTCCTTATCCGGCAACCAATAATACACACGTGCATTATTGGTTGCCGACTGCAAAACGTTCATTATTTAGTTTATTTATTTAAACACCTTATATGTATGCAGTATAGAAAATTAACTGTATAAATCGAATTAAATACTCGCATAATGCATTTTTAAGAACAGCAGTTCCCAGCATCATCTTATGCAAGCATTATTTTTAGAATACTTCCATATTTTGCTTTAAAATAATTAATAAACAATATCGTGGGCACTTAGTAAGCACTTTGTCACAATCCACAACACAAAATGAACGTATTTAGACACTCTATAGCTGTAAAAACTTTAAAGACAATTTTTCACATTTAAAATTGACAAAATAATTAACTCAAAATTTCTCAGCTGTTATTTTTATAAGTTTACTATAGGCAACTAATAATACACACTATCATGACAAGACTTTGACAAGGACTACAATGACGTCATAACTGCCAGCTGAAGCGCGGGAAGAACGTACGTCTTATGAAGATGAGCAATCCCATAGCAATCCTATTAGTTTACCGTTCTTGCAAACGTACAACGAAATTGGGCATAAAATTAAGAAAGACAATGTAGCAGAAATCCTCCTAAGAAGCGAGAACGAGTGGAAAAGTGTCAGCAGACTAATGACGAATATAATGAAGGAAAAGATAGAAGACGAAAAGAATAGACATTGCCCAAAGAGTATACTTTGTGAGGTTAGGTTACATCTAACGCTTAGGGCAGTTCCAACCGCACTTGAGAAGAAACAGAGGAGAAAACAGGGGAAAGAACTGAAACAACCTCCGCCGCTGGACCAACAGGCGGGGACAGTCTCCCAGCAGATTTCCTAAACCCGTTAAATACTGTATATTTGTTGAGCTTCCGTCGTTAAGCTGGTGCAGAGTTTTTTGACACCAATTGACTCTAATAGTTTTCTGTATTTCCGTTAACAGATACGGTATCCAACGAGAAACTATTTTTTTACAGATAATTCTTCATATATTTTTTTTTGAATTGAGGTCTTTGAATATAATATTTAAACTATTGCATTTTTTAAACACACCCTGTACATACCAATTGCTACTGTTGTCGTTTTACCAAGTACTTTATGTTCATATTATGATGTCATCGTGTTACATTTGCCGGAACCTGTGGACACTTTAGGTCATCTTTAAATCAGAATATGCATGGAATATTTTAAAATAATGACATTATATTGTTTGTATGTGGCTAGGCAAGAGATTTTTCGGAATTTAAACAAAACAA
>NW_022147053.1:1109536-1120434 GCF_002938485.1 Sitophilus oryzae | reverse complement strand
TTGGTAATACTTCGTTCAGTTACGTATTGCTATATTGTTTACTTTTTATTAGTAATTACAATATGAACCAAAAATATTAATTACTATCAATAAATACATAAAACTAATCTATTTAGAGTCCATGAAATAACTATATAGTTAGCATATGCATAAACAACATTCTTGTTATTAGGATCAAATTTATTTGAGCTTTTTTTCATTTAGATTAATATCCCTGTTAGTCCTGACTGGTAAAACCACATGAAGCGATGTCATCCAAATCTATATGTATATGTATCATAACATAACTTATTCTTTTTAAATAATTATTCTTCGTTTGGTCTGATGATAATATATTGTAGATTTATTTAAAATTAAAAAAAAAAAAAATATTTGAAAACTAAACACACTAAACATTTTAGGGAATGATTAAGTAGAGATTTCACTTACACTTAGCATCCTTTTAAAGATATGTATGGTAGTTTGCAAGTAAGGTCTTTGTCTTGTTCTAGATTAGATTTCTAGAGGTTGATCTCGGCCTGATCTCAGACTGCGACATTCTCAGATCTATTGTGGTCTTGTCTTGTTCTATAATGAAGTTTTATGTACCAATAGGTTATACTACAAATAAGATTGTTAAAAATATTCATTGGAGCATAAATAATGAAAAAATAAATTCAATCCACTACCTAACGTGTATTGAATATCGACGATGTTAGAAAACATCAAAATTTTCACATCAAGCGGCCTTTTCGTGTAATACACATTTCTTCACTAAAGATATCGACGCCTATACATTATTAACTAATAAATTTGTAGCATTTTAGTGGCTTTATAATTATTTTAAAATATGTGGATAAATATTTTTGTCCTGAAATTGACAGCCTCTCAACATTTGACATGACAAATTCAGACAAATGTGACATTTAAACAGTCCTACCACTACAGTTTTTCCAGAAATACCCCAAAAATCCGCCATTTTGGCGCCAATAACATTGAACAAACCAATTGCGGTACTTTATATATCTAGGGACTTTAACTCCTACTTGTAGGGAACGCCATCTAAATATTTTTTAACTGATTTGAAAAGTAATAACTTTTCGTCCGGAACCCCAGAAACACACCTATATTTCAACCCCAGAAACACGCCTATGAGCCTTTTTTCGCGAAAAAAAAATTTTGAAAATTCGAAATTTTTGGAAAAAAATTTTGGAAATTTTTTTAGTTTTTAGTTAAAAAATATAATTTCTTGATAATATGGCAAGATAGGTATTAGATTAAATTTACAAGAAAGAAAATCAAGAAAAGATCAAGTGGTTCTCAAAATTTTAGCAAAAAATATTTTTTTTTGGAAATTTTCAAAGTAAAATAACTCCGTTATTTTGCACTTATTTGAAAAACGATAAAGAGAAAATATGTTTCTTTTATCGAGATCTACCACCTCTTAAAATATTTGCACTTATTTCTGGGACACTCTGTATATACAGGTACAGACAAAAAGTTATTACTCTTTAAACCAGTTAAAAATATGTAGATGCCGCCCCCTACAAGCAGGAGTCATGTTGACACCGAAATAAAATTTCTCATGCTAAAAAAAAACCAGGCGCCAATTTTCATCCAGATACCAACGTTAGTTCAGAAATTATTTGGAAAAAATAGAAGCAAAAATAAAACTTCTACACCCTGTATCTCTGAAACAAAGTTTGATAAAAAACTTGTTTTTGTCTGAAGAATATACTGCCAAAGTTTCCCGAATATAATTCGGACCACCCTGTATAAGAACTTATCGCACAAAAAAATAAAACATACCTAAATTGTCAATTAATGTTGTTGAGCATTTCTGCGAAATCGAAGACATATCTTATAACGAGTACATTCTCAAGACAAATTGCTTAAACCATTCACAAGAATTATTTATAAATATATTTTACTAAATAGCAACTGGAGAAGATAAAGTACACTAGGGAGGGGGGCAGTAAAATATTCAGTTCATATAACTATATATTTAGTATGTAAATGAGATCGCCGAAGGATAGAAAAAAAATATTGTGCTTGAAGAGACTGAAGATTTGTGGTTTTAGTTAAAAATTAGAGGTAAGTGTATCTAAAGCTTTGTTTTTATTTGTTTAAAAAAATATTTGAAACTTTTAATAGGTAAATATTTTAATTTAATTATTTTTATTAAACGTATGACTTCTTTTTTGTGATTGTTTTAAATCAAATTATACAGAATTTAATGTACAGGGTGTCCCATTTTCGTGCGTTTTACAGGGTTTCTCGCTTATGAATAAAGGTACAAAGATGCGGTTTTCATATCACTGTGCTACTTTTTTATGAAACTAAAGATGTTACAATAGGTCCTAGCCCTTTTAGTTCATAAAATACGGGGTGAATTTGAAAATGTTGCATTTTTCCCCCTTAGTATCTCACTTTTAACTTATCCAAAAGGTGAAAACTGGGTCCCATAGAGTTTTTCACGTAGAATTCAGTGGCGTAACTAGATATTCGCTAGGAGCTGCCATTCTTGAAATATGAACCTAACCGAGATCCAAACTTATGTTTTTTTGGGATGCCCTGTATATATTATCTTTTTAATCTATAAGCCTTGTATTGAGCTTTCTAAAAATATAGTATACTCTTTTTTTAACTTAAATTTTACTTTTTAACATAGGCGGCCGGTTTCTATCAAAACATTCAATTTATTCACCGTCAAATTTTAGTTTCTGGCTATACCACTAGATTCTCTGTGTGTAGAATTATTGCACAAATTAATCAAAAATATTAATAACTAAGATTAACAGTGTGTTATCTAAATCGTTCTAAAAAACTAGTTTTTGTCAAATCAAATTGGCAAAGATGTTTATCGAGCTAATTTGAAAGAGTCAATTATATTTTCTGGTGTAAAAACGCTATTAAATATTTTTTGATAAAATTTTGTAGTTATTCTCCTCAAGGTAATTATACATAAGTTTATGTATATTTATATAGTTTGCATCAGTGTCCTCTGAAAAAAAATTACTTAATTCTAATAACAGATAATATACTCACAATTGTAATTTATTAGTGAATTCTTGGTAATTATTATAAAACAATTTTATCTCGTTTGCCCCCTGTTTTTATTTTTATATTCATTATTCGATAAGACTCACAAGTCAGCATAATAATGAGAACTTTGACCTAATGGCATAAGCAAAATAATATACACACTAGATTTTTTCTATTTTGAATCAACGCCAAAATAGGTTTTTCCTTAGTTTATTTCATACATAAATATTGATCTTAGGTATAGAAAGTGCCTAACTGCATATTAAATTGAATAAAACATTTTCATATACATGATAAGACAGTATAGAATGATTTATATTTAATACATGAGATAAATACATCAAGTTTTGAGTCACCCTGTATATACCAAGCAATACAACGTAATTTAGTATAATTAATTTTGCAAAGTTCAAAAAAGGTCCGCTACAGAGCACATCTATAATGGCCAATCAGAAAACGGGAGTTTTCTCAAAAATATGCAAGTGAAAAGGTATTTTAAATATTTCTATAGCAATAATTAATGAAAAAATTATGGAGAGAGAATATTAATGGAGATTAGCGTATTTTGATCTATCTCATAGAGAATAAAGTGGTGGGATAAGGTTAAACTTGCTTTTTATTAAAATAAGGATAACTCTGGTTTGGGCTAACGGAATTAAACAATCTAGGGTTTGTTTAAAAGGGATTTTTCCCCTTAACAGTATAAACTTTCTCTACATAGATTTCACTCGAGGTAGCTAGAACCATAACAGTATCATAAACATAAAGTATCATAACAGATATTGCGCGTTTGCATAAAAAAAATTAAATAGTAGCCTATATTTCTTTTTGATTACTTGAATAGAGCAAAAAATTCCAAAAGTTAAGGAAAACTGCAACTCATAATTAAAATTATGAGTTGTTAGGTTTTAGTTTCAATTCTAATGTCATTTAGTTGTTATTTATTCATGTTTGTTCTTGATTCGACCCTTATACATAGATAAAAATAAAATAACCATCTATTAAGATGACATGAAACTTAATAGCAAAATTTTTAGATCAAAGTGCCCCTCCGTGATCTTAGTCAAGACTACGTTTAACCCTTTTAGTTTAACCCTTGTTTAACCTAACGCCTTCGCCTTTTCTGCTCTAAATGTTTTTTTATATAGTTATATTTGTATTCAAAATATTTTTTTTTGCTCTGATATATTAGTATATCAGAGTAACTTTAATAAAGAGATAAATTTTATAGTTTATTAAAAACAAATTTTGTCTGCAAGCTAGTAATTAAACCACAATATTTTTATAAAACTTGCATAAGTATAGTTAACAGTAGGGGAATGCACTCCCGCACCATAATCTCAATCCCGCAAAGACGCGGATTAAAGCAATCAATCCCGCGTCTACGGATCCGCAAAATTGCGGACTGTAAACAATAGTCATACATTTGGTCCTAAATGGTACAAAAGGCATTGTACATTTTGCATAGGCCCACAATATATTGATATAGCGTGTATCTTAAACTAGCTGTACAGAAATTTGGACCGATTTATACAGGGTGTTCAAAAAATATATTTAATATTAAATAAACTTAAATTTTATTATAATTTATCTACTTATTTTATAAATATAAATATTATTCTGATGTTGAAGTTTTTTTTAACTTGTGTTAGTTATCTGCTTTTAGATACACTATATCAATAATTTTTTGGCATATGCAGAATGTACAAAGCTTTTTGTACCACTTAGGACCATACATATGACTAAAAATGCATATTTTTCGAAAAAAAAACTCAATTTTCCTTAAAAAAATTAAAAACCAATCAAATTGATTTTTCTAGTTTCAATACAGATTAGTCGTACTTGGTAAAAATTTCAATTTTTTAAAACTCATAAATTTGCGGTAAAAAAGATTCTTGACCAAATTTTCACTCTCTTATAAAACACCCTGTATACGAGAATTCGCTAAATATATTTTCGAAAACCACATAGCATCTTAATTACAATAGATGCATCTAAAACCTGATCCAAACCGCATCCCAAAATCTTTTTTAATTCAAGAGATATTCAACTTTAAATTTACCCTAAAATTTTGCTTGTCCCGATAATTATGTCCGGCAGTTTATTTGACGAAATTGTCCACAAGTACTAGTTAAACGGGTCCCCTGGGTTCCGAGCGTCGACTCATCGGCCCGGAATGAAGGGGTTTGACCTTGATCGAGATTGATTCTGTTACCCAGTAGTAATGTGTCAATCCCGCGGATCCCGGGATAAATCCCGCAACTTCGACCCCGCGGAATCTCAGAGGGAAATGCGGGATTGCATTCCCTAGTTAACAGAAATATTTGAAAACTTATATTTCTTTATATGTGGAATGTTTCTACTAGTAACTGCAAAATTACATTGACTTATTTTATAAACGTAATAATGTTACAGTAAACACTTCTAATATGAAAAATATTCATGAAAGTGTAATGAAACAATTTAAAATGCTTACCTTTTGATGTTTAAGACATTTGTATCTCCAGAGATGTCAATTCTCTTTTAAATTCAAAAACAAACCGGTATTTTTTCGACGCAGGTCCAAAATTTAATAAAACTATTTTTTTGCTATTTCTCACTTGTGTTTCTCATTGACAAGTTGACAGTTATTTCAAATACATTTAAAAGACATTATATTATGTATTTTTTAGGCAACCAAATAAACCAGTAACATCTGAAAATTATTTTTTCTACCATTAGCGACGTACCGTGTCCTTAGTCAATACTAAATTATTTTGGTAAAATTTTACCATAACAATATAAGTTTCCTGGCCATGGTTGGCGCCTTTAGATCTTATTTGACGCCCAGTCTCTATCTACCAAAGTAAGTGGTAGCTATGGTGGTAGCCAAGATGCCCCTATTCAAGATTGACAAATAATCTCGCTGGAATTCAAACCCAGACCACCGAATATTAACTAACTAATAAACTATACCCTGACAGAATGTCTTTCCAAAAATTTGTATACCTTACATTAAACTAAACAAGAAATAATATAAAATAAACTCAGAGAAGCCCAACAAATGCCCAAAAAATTAAATTTAAATGTGTAAAGTAAAACGGCAAAGCAAAAGTGACAAAAATGGCGTTTCTACATTAGTCTTTTTATTCAGTGGTAATTTATTATTTATTATTTGAATTGTTTCATCTGTCATCATGCAAAACACTCTTGATCATACTATATTCATATATTTGATCATATTAGCTTCGTTCGGGTTCTTGTTATTACCGATTCTGAACCGTCCTAGAACTGTGATGCGTATGCGCAGAAAGAAATATGAAGACATTATTTCATTTGTGCATGCGCTGCAAAGCTCTAGGACGGTTCAGAATCGGTAATAACAAGAACCCGAAAAAAGCTATTGTATTTTTACAATGGAAGTTTCACGGCAAAATTACTGAGGTAACATTTTAATAACTAATTATTATTTTTTATTAAATAAAATTATATTTAATGCAAAAAAATGAAATTACTAATTGAAGAAGCATGCACTAATAAAATGATCTTTTTTATCTTGTTCATTAATTTATAAATAAAATATTAGTCGTGTTGGTCAAAAGTTGCGTATTTATCAGGTAATTTATTGATATAAACCCTATTTAAATTTAACCAAAGAAATTAACGAATATATCGTTATATTTGAATAAAAAGATTAAGGAAGGAGCAAATCAACAAACAGGTGGAGCGCAATGGGGGATTAATATGGCTTACTTAAATTCCGGTTCATCAGTGCCGTTCTAATTTTATTTAACACGTGTAAAAATATAATATAGGGTTGACTCAGTAATTGGTTTGTTTTGTTTTACGTTGTCAATAACTGGTATTCGTTATTAAAATTCTTAAAAAATATATTTGTAATAAAAACAGGTTAGTTAAAATAATTATTTAATAACAAATGTATCAGGTACGCTACTGAAACACCTAAGTCAAATTGACGTATCCTCATTATTTTTGTAAATAAAAGTTGTAATAAAAGTGAAAATGCACGAAAAGATATATAATTAGGTAATTCTAAGTGAATTTCATAACTGATGATTTTTGACCGATATCTACTCCACGCTGCACAACTATTTTACAGTCTTTTCCTGGAATTCGCATAATGTCGCTGTTAATTTAAGTTCTGGCACAATATCCTTCTAGATTTAATAATAATAATAGCTCCCGTATATAGCGTTTTAACGCCTTGGGAGTAGCAAGGTACAGCTTGCCATACTAGAGCCGTTCGGTATACAAGGATGGTAGGTTGGACGCTTCAACCGCCTATTATTACCTCAGGATTGTGAATCCCAAGTACTCATTTAAGGCTGAGTCGACCTAGGTACCCAACTATTTTTATTTTTATTAAAAATAGTCGGCTGATGAAATGCCGGCTGTGGGATTCAAATCCTCAACTTTTGAATTGGTAGACGAGAGCTGTACCTCTCTAGCTCTGCCTTCTAGATTTACTATCTCTAAACAAAACCAATCGTAGAATAGATAAAGAATTACATAAAATAATCTCCAAAAGTCCAACGAACCCACGGAATTTCAAATCAAATTCAAATCTGTCAATTGAAACGTCAAACAGGACTGTCAAAAACGGAAGTTTATGACATAGATAAATACAACAAGTTTAGGTGGAAAGCCCGTAAAATTTTTAGGTCGCGAAATTATTTTGGGTCGCGACCGTTATATACGATCTGGCGCTGCTATAGCGGTCGCTAAGTCGCTAAGAACAACGGCAAACAAAAGCAGAAATAATTTTCCCTTGTCAAAGTCAGAGTCTTCAAAAATGATAAAATCTTTCCAAAATATAAGCCGCTGCATTAAAAGAAATTCCGAAAAGTGTTTATAGCGTCCATTTTTCAAAGTAATTATTGCTATCTTGTGAATTTAATTCAAGTTTTATTTACTCCAACCGATAATGGTGAAAAGTGGCATTAAAAACTTAAAAAGCTGTGCTGTGAACTGTGAACTGCAAAAACCATCGTGGATCGTGGCATAACGTCGGTTTCCAATGTTTCATAAGTATTTCATACATGTCCTTATATAAAACTAAAAGTTTCTTGTATGCAACACACTGTATTTTATTTATAAAATTAAAAAATAATAATAAATTTGAATAAACAATATAATTCGGAAAAGCCGAACCGCTTCGAAATTTTCAAAAGTTTTGGTCGCGACCGTTGCAGAATAGCGCCAAATAGTGTTTATTCAAGAGGCAACCCTAACAGCCTAAATGAAGCTGCGGTGTTAAACGGCCAAAAAGGACATGTATGAAATACTATGTGAAGCAACGTTAACCGATCCCATTTGCGGTTCACGGTTCGCACCGGACTGAGCTGAAATAAAGCAATTAATACAAGACAGCAATATTACTGGACTACTCGCTACTTTCCGGAATTTCTTTGGCGGTTACGAAAAGATTTCGTACGAACTGACGACAGAAGTATTTCTGTTTTGTTAACGACAGCGTTTCGCACCCTGCTTGCGCCAATCTGGGCCCAAAGCTGCGCGACGAACTTTCCAATCTGCTGTTGCGACCATCTGTCATAAACTTTCTGACACAGTCCCTATTTGACGTTTCAACCGACGAATTTGGTAGCCAGACTTTGGAAGAACCGACCATATTCTTATCTATTACGGTTTGGACCCCAGAGATGACAATCTAGAGGTACAAATGCCAATTCAAGTTGATTTGATCCACGGCCGGCTGTGGTTGAGGCCTGAATAGACTCGGCCTTTGAAAGCTTGGATTCTGTCCTGAAGACCGGCAATCGTCGCCTTAACACCGGGCTGACTGTATGTTTAGCTGTGCCTGCCACTCCCAGACACGTTAAACGCCCTTATGCGACTGACCAGTGGAAATCTGAAGGAGATGCCAGGGCTTTGATGGCAACGTTTGTCCTGCGAGATTCAGGCAAAATGTGCGTGGGCGTCAGTTATGAGGAATTCATAGGCTACTGGTGTTTTTTGATACAGCTTTATTTAGGGATACGTCAGTTGACGCAGGTGTTTGTGGCTGTTGATAACAACCACAAATAACTGTTACAGGAGGCACAGCTGCCATTGATGACAACGTCGCTTCGTACTGGTCCTTATAACCCTGACACACGTCGTTATAAAGTGAAACGGCGGAAGTAAGCCAGCTCCCATTACCGCCTGTTGTTGATTTGCTCCTCGCTGTCTTTTTATTCATATTCGTGGTTAGAGGCAAACCAGAGTTTATATCAATAGAGCCTGATGCTGGCTCAGTGCATCTTCTTCAGGTAGTATTTCATTTTTTGCATTAATACGGGCTGGCAAAAATATTGGTATGTTGCATATTTGCCGTGGCTCCATTAATACAATAACTTTTCGGGTTCTTGTTATTACCGATTACGGAGACACAGATACAGAGCTTTTGCGGCGCTGTCTGAAAATAATACTGCGCCATTCTAGAACTTCCATGAACGAACAATATGTCCAAATATATGAGCTATGGTATGACTATTGAATGGCTGAATTCAAACAATGTAATAAATTACCACTAATGGAACTATCAAAACCATTTCACTGCTGCACACGACCAAATTTGAGCGACCGTTTATTTAATGTATAACGGAAGATACCTGATCGAGGCGCGGACGGTAGTTAGTTAACCTTCGTGGTCTGTTAATTCCAGCAGCGATGATCGACAAATGTGGCTACCACCATAACCCGCACTGACGGCACGAATCAAGGCAGCCTGTATGATGAAACACCAAAAACTCGAGCATTGACTGGAGACACGGTACTATGAACACCGGATATTTGGTTGCTGCGCAATGCAAATATTTGAAATAACTGTCGGCGCAAATGGCACAGGTGAAAATGGTTTTGATACGGACACAGCTCAGGACTATTTAATTTAAGGCGCTGGAGACCACAAGCATCAGGCCTTATTTTCCTCGTTTGTGGCTTTAAGTCAATAACTATTTGCGGATACGAGCATTCACGCTAAATGAGGATTTTCAAACTGACTACTGGCGAATGCAATCGACTGTTCCTGGCAGAAGACCGGATTCGGTACTGAACAGGCTCGATCAGGCTGGGCGGGCCGTGTTTCAGGCAAGGAACCCGTTAACTGGTACTGATGGACAGTAGATCTGCCGGTTTATATCGGGACAAGCATACAGGGTAGGTAAAGTTATTCTTGAGCCAGACACTGAGTGGATCGGGACTGGGCTAAATCTGTGCTGAACAGATAACTATGTCAGAACTTTTCAGCATGTTAGCAATTCATTGAGGAGGTGTTTAAGAAGGTAATTACACTGCAAAATGATTTTTAAAAGAATTGATTTTGCCAATACATTTAACTAATATCGAACTGTTGGCTGAAGCCAATTTTCGAAAAATGCATTTTGGTCGCTGTGGCTATGATCTGGTGCAAGCTTTGACCTGCTGCGCTGTAAAATGTGATATGGCTGCTGCGCTCAGCAGCTCAAGCAATGACATGACCCCAACAAAACAAGTGAATAAGTATAATAAGAGCTAGTTTATTTAACTGTGCGTACTTTTTTGGAGCGCCTGTCGGTCCAAATTGTAGTTTGGGCCTATGCCAAATGTCTAATGCTGCTATTTAGAACCAAATGTGACAGTCCACAATAGGCTACCGAGATGATTGGCTTTTTAATCTTTTGGTTGCTGGGGCCATTCCCCCATTAACTACTTATGCTGGTTCAACAAAAATATTGATTTAATAGCACGAACAAAAACTGACAATAAAACTATGCTGCTGATATGTCAGGCAAAATATTTGAATATAACATTTAGGCGAAAAACGAAAGGCTACATTCAGGTTGGGGTTAAACTTGGTAAGCATGGTCTTGATAGATCACCGGACTGATCATTTT
>NW_022147053.1:1079449-1093063 GCF_002938485.1 Sitophilus oryzae | reverse complement strand
TTCTGTACTTCGTTCAGTTACGTATTGCTGAGTAGAAATGAAATTTTAGCAAAATGTTTAAATTTGTTGACTAAATTAAAATACCAAACAGCTCTTCATTATACTTTATAGAGCAAATGATTGGCATAGTCTGTAAGGCAAGTTGGCTTTGAATTTGACAGTTCCAGCAGGCTTTTCAAAGTTAATTTTATTAGGTTAGCAACTTGCAGCCATGCTGACACAATGCCGTCTCTAATGAAACAGCCTCGGAGCGAGATTTATGACGTCACGCTAGTAAGATACTACGGATTAATAAATGTTTTGTAGAATACATGGAAAACATAATTATTCCTCGTATTTTTGGTTTGTATTTTTAAAAATGAAGTACAGTTTACATTTAAATATTATTATATAATTAATTTTAGTGTTAAAAGAAATAATAATTTTAAAATATATGGTCATCTTTTGACAAGTTTATATTAGTTTATTAATTGCAGTAAACATTTATGTGGTGTTAGGTTAGGTTGTGGAAGATATTTTATATGTAATTTTGTTGGATTATATTCGACACTATTTTTTTCATATGACCCAACACTGATGAAGGCTATAATGTTAGCCGAAACGTTTTTTAAACCAAAAATAATGAAAAACCAAATGAAAACTTAATCAGCGTTTTCCAGACCTAAATCCCAAAATCAAAAATTTGGAATAATTTTACATATAAAATGACGTCTTTATTTATAGCCATCGCTGACGCCTTTTTTTTTTTTTTTGTATTATTTGCAAAATATAATTTTTCGAACATAAATACCTACTTGCAAAATATACATATAAATTTGTCAATGCAAATAATAATACATCACTATTAGTAGATATTGATTTTTTTTTTTTTTTTTTTTTTTTTTTTTTTTTTCTAAAAATTTAAAATATATTTTTATATTTCACCCATTATCTTAATATTTACCTATTCATTATTGTATATTGTAGAAACATTTGCTGCATTTGTATAGTATGTTTATTTATGAGTATTTATTACTATAAATAGGTGTATATTATTATTCATTAACTGTATATTATGTACATATTTTTATGTAAACTATATCATTTTAAAATACAAACCAAAATACGAGGGAATAATTATGTTTTCCGTGTATTCTACAACATATTTATTAATCCGTATTATCTAACTAGCGTGACGTCATAAATCTCGCTCCGAGGCTGTTCTAATAGAGACGGCATTGATCTATAACAGATATTTTATTTAGATTTAAATGCAAAAGTGGATTTAAATGATGATTTTAGTATCGCCTTGTTGGTCACATTGCGCCAATGTTCAGCTTTCAATCTTGTCGTGTATTAATATGAATTATCCTAGTGTGTCACAGTCGGTATTTTACAGCTATAATATCAGTGTTGTTGAATTTTTGGAAAATTCTCGTTTTGCCTTTTTTTACAGTTTTTTCTTAAATTTGGCACTTCTAAAGCACAAACAGTTCTTTTAAGAACTAAATTTTCAGATTTTTACTGCATTTTTGAAATTGTGGATTGAAAATATGCAGAAGCATTTAAACAGTCAAAACAAAGAGCTTGTAGCATCCCTGATAAACTATTTTTGGGCGAGAGTGGCAATAGGGGTCCTTTATTACCCTTGAATGCAGTCAAAGTAAGATTGATTAGTAAGCTTGTTATGCCACTTTCAAGTTATTTCTACTTATTTCAATTTGTAGCGAGTAGCTGCTGCTAAGCCAGGTCTCATGCACCCGAAATCCGATGACACGACGATCCGACGGGTGCTCCTATTGGTTGAAATGTTGACACCAATTTTTATCCGATATTTTAACTAATTGTCCGACGTCGTATAAAGTTAAATTTTGTTTTAGCGGAAATATCGTGTGTTTTAACCTCACTTTTTTGAAAACATTGGTTTCTAAAATCAAGTTTAGTGGAAAGTGGGCAATTTCGGGATATTTGGCGAGGAAGTTATTTTTAAGTGTTTCTCAATAATACATGGAATAATAAATAATAATGCAATATAAATAAAATAAAAAAAAAAAAAAACTGTCAAATTTCGGAACAAACTTTCGGATATATGTAACAGGCTTTTTTATTTCACACGATAACTTCAAATTTCGGATGTCGTACCATCGGGTTTCGGATGCATGAGACTCCGGCTTTAAAATTATATAGTGAATATATTGTTTGTCACTTTAAATTAAGATTCGTCCTTAAAGGCATTAGAATTCCCGCCCTCAAATTACGAATGAGGCGTTTTTGAGAGTTTTTTTTTTTAAAAATGGAAAATATTTAAAATTTCTATATATGCAATTCTGTGGCTAAAGTGTTCTGAGGAAAAACATAATATTTTCACTAACAAATGAAAATAAACATTTATTTCTCTTACCGTAACATTTATTTTATCCGTCTCAGAAATAAGAGAATATCCTCTGTAAACCTGAATCTTATTCTCTGGACTGGAAACCAACGGAAAAAACGGCTGATTGTTTTTCCAGTGAGCCACAAATAGGGGTGTACTGGTGTAGCACAGTTCAGTACTATCCTTATTGGGGTGTATGTAGCACTGTTGCAAAGTTCTCTTGTCCGATCCTATTAGTAGAATGTAGAATGTTTTTTTTTTTTTTTTTTTTTTTTTTTCGAAAATTTTTGCAGAGGAAAAAAATTAGTATAAAAAATACAAGTATGTGTCAGCGAGAGCATTGAATAAGAGTTAAGGCGGCTTTATACGCATCCGTCGTTCCGTCACTCAAATCAGGTTGCAGTATGGTATGTAATTTTCATTACTAGTTAACGGAGAGACATAACAATATACGTTACGCGGACGATACCATTGTGTACGCTGTTTCCCTCGAAGGTCTCCAAAACTGATAAATCGACAAACAAACAAGTTCATGGTAATTAGTAAATATAACATACAACCCGGTCAACTGGTAACCAATACTCGACCAATCTAATATGGTACATCTCAGAGATGGTATCTCAGAGATGAGACCTTAGATTGAAAACCTTAATAACATCAACTTGTAGATCAGAAATAGAAGCAATAAGAATGTAAATATATGTCATATACCGTATGAGCGAAAAGACGAGGTCCAGTTGGCTGGGAAAATGACGATCAATGACATTTCCATAGATTTATATAAAAGACAGCGATTTTCATTTTATAGCCTTCGCTGACGCGCTTTTTTCGATCATGCAGTATTTTAAAATAGACTAAGAATAATAGTATAAATGAATTACTAACATTTAATAAATAAATATCTCTTTAACATCTATAGACAAACAAAGTATATGTAAAAGTAGCACTTACCTTACTTTTTAATCTCATGCAAAGTTTCCTTCTTTGGAACATTCCAAAAATATATTTTACCCTTCTCGGTGCTAAAAATCAGATAATTCAAATCTGAAGTAAGCGCCAGACACAAGCACTGCTCTTCTGGTTCCAAATTGAGGTTATGATCCTGTGGTTTCTTCGTATTGACGTTCCACAGCCTGATATTGTTGTGACTCACCGCTATTATCTCCTGTTTACCAAAGGGAGAAAATGCCTTAACCTTGTAACAAAAGAAACAATAAATAAGTAAATCTGAAAAAATATACATAATACTAAAAATATTGCAAAATCTGGATATATCGCATAAAGCAGAAAAAATATATAAAATACCAAACAGTTGAAATCCATAGACTCAAATAAAAAACGGTAAATATGTCTTGTAAGTGGATAATCTTTTCACGCACCTTACAATTATCAAGAAAAAGATTGCCTTTCCTGCGTGAAACGTTAATCAACAATTACTACGATTACTATGGGAGTTGAGCTAATTTGTCAAACTAAAAATTCGGTACAAAAGCTAATTAATAAAGCTCATAACTATTTCACGTTTTTTAATTTGTAATCTTAATAAGTAAAATGTTTTTTAATATTTCCCTAAATTATAGATATAAAAATCTTGATGATGAAAACGAGATGTTAGTTAGAATAGTTCCCCCGTGAGTAGAACCGTAATGATTACTTACCTTGTACTTGTTGTATAAAGCTGATGAGTACTCAGCTTCAATCTTGTTGTTCTTGGTTGTGAATTTGTATATATTGATCAGATCATCATAACTGAAAATGACGTCACGCGATGACAGATGTACGCAAGAAATTTCATAACCTCTGGGTCCGATTGAACACACTTCTTTGCCAGTATCCAAATCCCAGACGACACAGCACCCATTTTTGGAGCCTGTGACTGCGTAAGGAGGTACGGGAAAGGAGGTGGCGAAAGCCGCGGAGACCAAATGGTCGTTTTTTTGAGTTATCTCTTTCTTGGGTTGAATTTCTCCATTATCCGGGCTGAAGAGGTCTTGCCAGTTGCTTTGAGTCGTTTTTGGCGATCCTAACCATTATTTTTGGATATTAAAAAATAATATAGAACTATTGAATAAACAGTATAAGGGGGGAGAGTGTATGAGAGGTGTGCAGTTCATAAACGAACTAGTTCCAATGAACTATTCCGACCCCGGAATGAAAGGAACTAGTTCCTGGTTTCTCAAAGAACTAGTTCCTCGGGACCTATTCCGGGATCGAGACTGTGACCGATATATAACAAAATATGCGACGGTGACGGATCGGCCAGCGCGCGTAGCCCGATGCTAGGCAGGAGCCCGATGCCAGCCGTATTGCCGTATGTTATCGGATCCGGACCTAAAGGAATTAAATAAAAGACTAGTTTACGTACGGATCGGCCAGCGCGTTTGATGCTAGGCAGGCGTGGGGAGTACCAACCGTTTGTTATCGGATCTGGACCTAGAGGAACTAATTAAAAGACTAGTTCACGGGAATCTATTCAGTCGGCAGATCCGAGATATAATACAAGGCGAGGACAATGGATTCAGCCTTGCCTATTACCACAACCGCAGCCGGCGTAATTACCTAATATTCATCGGATATACGATTTGCTTGTGATTGGTGTCATTTTATATTTTCATTTCCATAACGATTTCGCTGTTTTATTTATAGTCTAAGAGCTAGCAACGTTTTCGAGAGAGAAATTTAAGAAAGCTTGTTCTTTAATATATATTTTGCTATGCTCTCCTGAACAGAGTGCGGACTGTCTGGCTGCCAGTAGACGTTGCATTCACTACTGCGCATCCCCATATCTGTATTCAACATCTGCCCACTACTATGCATCGCAAATTCGCCCTGTATTTCTGAAACTAAGGAGGCTAGGACAAACCTATGTGTAGCATATTTAGTTTTATAAAAAAGTAGCAAAATAATGTGAAATTCGCATCATTATATGTCTGCTCATAAACGAGAAATCCCATAAAACATACGAAAATGAGATACCCTGTACAGATGTAATGCGCAGTAGTCTACCGGCAACCAGACGGCCCACACTATGGTCAGGAGAGCGTAGCAAAAGATATATTAAAGAACCAGCTTTCTTAAAATTCTCGTTTTTCCGACGTTGCTAGCTCTTGTACTATTATATTTTTATAAAGGTTAGATTAAATATGTCAAAAAAGTGTCAAAACGTCCGTTATCGTAGATCTTTCTCCGTTGACGGGCTGGAGTAAAAAATTTACGGATAAAAGTGGCGCGAAAACGCTATGACCAATCAGAGCGCCGTCGGACCATATCGTATCAACTGATAATGGATGCATAAAAATCAGGCTTTTTGCATAGTTTAGTTGAAAGTTAGTAATAAAAAAATTATATTTACCTATGGATTCTATGCTGTTTCTTCTGTCATCAGAAAATTTCCAAAATTTCACCAAACCTTCCGAACCAATTGACAAAAAATGACTTTTATCCGGACTAATAATCAAATTTTTAATGGGTGATGAATGACCAGCAAAACTTGATATTTCTTTCTCATATCTCTCATAAAATAACTAAAATAAAGTAAATTTTATTTTTTAAAGCTATGTCTGAGCCTCAGACAAATAATAAAAAAATAGTCTATCCAAGGAGGATACATTACTTATCCATTAAAATAAGTCCTCCATTCAATACCTTAATTTTTCCACTGGAGAATCCAAGAAGGATATGCTTAACAGAATTGACAAAACAGGCACAGGTTATGTCATCTCGTATGTTGATATTCTGGAACTCGTCTAAATCTTCACTCACCGACCGACTAAAAAAGTAAAATATATTTTGCAAGAAACTTTTTGCAGTAAAAATAACGATGTTAAACTAACAAAATTACAAAATTCAATATTTACATAAACTTGAAGAAAAGTCTGGGAGAAGTCTTGGCATAAGCTACGGCAGTGTCGTAAATACAGGAATCTTTTTTCTCCTGCAAAGCGTATTGTATAATACTGGTTTTAGGAAAGTTATACAGATTGGCACCGTGTTTTCTTATAAATTCTTTGTAATGGTTTAGTTTGGTATCTAAGGCAGCATCCTGAAATAAATATAATTTACATATTGCTAATGAGTCGTGTTATCAATAAACAGATTTAGGTTATAAAGTTTCAAAAAAAGTTTTGCATTATTGTGAAGTCAGACACTTTTCAGAAAACCCTCGTATAGTATGGCAACGGCTAGTGTTGTAATAGATAACGTTCCCGTTTATATTCTTTTAGCAAAGACCTACTATAATATTAGTGAGTTTTTTGTAAAAAATGTTAAATTTTATTAATATGTAGGTATGTATTATTTTTATATTTTTATTGTATCGTTTTCTTATTTTTTGTATTTATTTGTATATACCGGGTGTTCCTCAAAAGTGGCTCACACCTATAACATTTTTATTTTTTGTGATAAAAAAACGAGATTTGGTATGTTAGTATATGACATAAATTAAGATTGATTGACGTATTAAATTGTTTTCGGTCACTTAAATTGTTTTTCGCACCCTCCGTATTTTTTACTTTATTCCATAGAAAATGACACTCTGAATAGAATGACATCTTTTAAGCGGTTAGGACAAGACACTAAAAACATTAGATGATCAAATCTATTTTTCCAAGGCTCCTTGATTAAAAATTAGGTGTTTTAACACAGCCATGGCATTCTAGATTGAAATTTAAAATACAATTTTTTTAAGCGACAATGTCAAAAGTTGGCATATGATATGTCATTCTATTTAGAGTGTCATTTTCTATCAAATAAAGCAAAAAATACCAAGGGTGCCATTTAAAAATTAAAAGTTGTAGTAATTTCAGGTGAAACAAAGAGTGTAGTAGTTTAGGCTTTCGCGGCCATCGTATGAAGAAATATGGTTTTTCGGGTTTTTATTTAATGGAAAATTTACCATGGAAACCGAAGAAAACAACCAACTGGCCTTTCTCGATGTGCTTGTCAAGAGAAATGGAGACCATTTGGATCACACGGTGTATCGAAAACCCACTCATACAGACCGGTACTTGCACAAACTGTCAAATCACCATCCAAGCCAAAAACAGGGGATTATCGGAACACTAGCAAATAGAGCAAGACGCATTTGTGCTAAGGATCACATACAAGAGGAACTAAGTCACTTAAATAAAGCCTTTCTTGCTAATGGGTATAATGAGAAAGAAATAAAGGCGGCGCTAGCACCTAGGCAGAGGAGACTTGACGTCAATGAACAGAATAACACCGTTAATAAGGCCTTCCTTCCATATGTCTCCCAGGTCACCGATAGGATTGGAAAAGTTCTCAGGAAACACAACATCAAAACAATATACAAACCTACCCGGAAAATAAAGGACTGCTTGAGGCCAGCCAAAGATAAAAGGGTACCATTATCCTCTGCAGAGATCTACCGTATACCTTGTTCCTGCGGTAGCGTATACGTTGGAACTACCAAACGGTCAGTAGGAACGAGACTTACGGAACACAAGAGAAGCTGCAGGTTAGGGCAAACAGACAAGTCGGCCGTAGCAGAACATGCTCTAAGAGATGGTGACCACAAAATCCAGTTCGAAGACATCCAAGTCATTGCCACAACATCTGGATATCATCCTCGTCTGGTCAGGGAAGCTGTTGAAATTCACAAACATCCAAATAATTTCAACAGGAAGGAAGAAACTCTCTACCTAAACAGAATTTGGCATCCAGCTATATCTAGGACCAAGGTAGTAGTACAGAGAAGTAGACCAGTTCCAGAAGAACCACCACCGGAACAAGCCACGCCCCTTCCGCCGACGCATAAATACGCGCTACGCCGACGCGGAGGCATCAGTCTAGCGTGAGCAATCGGAGCAAACACACCTCTGAGGATGCTAGCCACTCGTGTTAGCGAAACGTTAGAAAGCAATTCTAACCGACGACGGCCTAAAGACCCGGAAAACCAAATTTCTTCAAACAGAGAGTGACCGAAAACAATTTAATACGTCAATCAATCCTAATTTATGTCATATACTAACATACCAACTCTCGTTTTTTTTTATTTGAAAAAATAAAAAAGTTATAGGAGTAAGCCACTTTTGAGACGCACTCGGTACACCCGGTGTTTCTCAAAAGTGGCTCACGCCTATAACTTTTTTAATTTTTCAGATAAAAAAAACGGATTTTCAGAAGAAAAAAGGAGAAATTGTCCAAAAATATAATTTCAAGTAGTTACCAACACTAGTAACGGCCAAATATAATTTTGGAACACTTCTTATTTTTTAAGTTAAATAAATGAGCGTTTTATATAAGCAGCTCAAAATTTACTTACCTTCCCCGTAATCAAGTCTCTGTATGTCTCCATATCTGTCAAGACGTCATCTTTACCCACAGCCCTGATTTTTGCTTCCAAAAACTCCAAATTAAAATACATTTCAAATTTTGCAAATTCCCGAGCTTCGGACATATGATAACCGATAAAATGAAAACTGTAGTTATCATCAGGCAATTTGGCATAATTCCCATCAATCAGCAAATCATAATTATCAATCAGCCTCTTGTGAATTTCGTGGATATGATCCTTCGTTTCTTCTTTCAGGTATTTCAAATGGATATCGTGCACTCCATAAATAAACCTTTGTTGGTTACTATGATAAAATGGCACAACTAAAGATTTTTGTGCGAATTTGTTCATGGTGTGCATCACGTCGGTTATGGTGGTGTTCCAAAGAATTTTTAGGACTTCTGGAGGTATGTTCACGTCCTGCATGAATATAGCCAGGTCCATATATCGGGATTTTAGCTCTTTCCTACTGAGGAGTTGGTCTACGCATGTCCTGATCTTTTCGCTGGGAATTCTGACGTCGTCATCAAAATCGTTTAACCTAAATTTTAGAGATGCGTAAAAAAATAATACAAGCTACAATATAATCAAAAATATACAGAGTGATCCGAACTGTATTCCGGAAACTTCGGCAGCATATTTTGCAGATAAAAATAAGTAAAAAAGTTCGTATAAATGTATGTCCCAAAAATGCTTAGTTTCGGAGATACAGGGTATAGAAGTTGCATTTTTATTTTGACTTTTTCCAAATAATTTCTGAAGTGACGTCAATATTTGGATGAAAATTGGTGTCTGGGAGTTTTTTGACATGAGAAATTTGATTTTGATGTCAATATGGCTCCCATTTGTAGGGGGCGCCACCTACGTGAGTTTTAACTGTTTTGAAGAGTAATAAATTTTCGTCCGTACCTGTATAAAACTACTGAGTGAAAAAATAATACATCTTCGTGACTTTTTATGTAAAAAAAGTATTTTTGTTAAAAGCTCTACGAGCAACCGTTCTTAAGATATTTAGAATGGAAATAGTCAATACATGCCATTATTGACAAAAAATAAACACTTTGAGTAGATAGTTGACTGAAAAAATAAATTTGAAAATTTTTTATTTTTTTAAATTAATCGTAAGCTTTTCTGCGAAAAAAATATGATAAAACAGTTTCTATTGAACTTTTGACACAAAAACGTTTCAAATTTATGATTTCAGTCTAATAACTATTTAGTCAACATGATTAATTTATGTGAATGCTGACAGGTATTGATAATTTCGATTCCAAATATCTCGAGAACCATTACTCGGAACGATTTTTACCAAGAGACCTTTTCAACGTAAAAAACGTCGTAAATGTATATTCTTTTACTTACTTGTTTTATACAGGTACGGACAAAAAGTTACTACTCTTTAAACCAGTTAAAAAATATGTAGGTGGCGCCCTCTACAAGTAGGAGTCATATTGACATCAAAATCAAATTTCTGCTGTCAAAAAACTCTCAGACACCAATTTTCATCCAAATATTGACGTTACTTCAGAAATTATTTAGAAAAAATCGAAATAAAAATGAAACTTCTACACTCTGTATCTCCGAAACTAACCATTTTAGGACATACATTCATACGAACTTTGTTACTTATTTTAATATGCAGAATATGCTGCCGAACTTTCCGGAATACAGTTCGGACCACCCTGTATATTATTTTAAACGCTTCATTCACGAATCAGTTCAGTCATTGGGGATTTTTGCTTGGAAAAAAGTCCGGAAGTTTTGCAACTTTGCAGGTTTATAGGTTTTGGGTCCCTAACTAAAATCCATAAAATGCACATTTCTAGACTTGCCGCCGGCGCCGCCATCTTGCCAAGATGGCGCCCAAAATCGGTATTTTGTGAATATCTCGAAAACTGCGTTTTTCGCGAAAATTTAAGAAGAGCAAAATTAAAGAGAATAAAATTTCCTATAAAAAAGGTTTTATGAAAATTTTCGCTAAAGTCAACCGTTTAGGCACAAAATCCCTGGAAATTTTACAATTTTGGGTAAAATATGACATAGTGGTATTATGTATAGGTAGTCGATTTTCCGAAATCAAATAAGTTTTAGTTTAGTTTCTTCAATTTTGTCATGAAACAGTGGCGTATCCTTAATTCGCTCATTAATTTATGAATAATTAATTTTAATTATTGAAAATGTGTACTTGTTTCCACACCACCCATGAGGTAAAGTACATGGCGCGTTTATTTATTTTAACGTTGTCTCTCGGGAGGCCTACTCTACTAGGTAAATTAAAAACTTAAACTTATCTGCACAAGCCCGATGGATCTCACTCATTGATGTCAAAGTCGATCGTGTCTGCTGTGCTGGGCTATCAGGGTGGTCTCTCAATACGTACAACTCTTCATCTTCAGCCGCCAGAGGGATATCTACAGGCAAGTCCAACTCCTCTTCATCGGATTGGTGGAGTGACACTTCAGTGACGTTGTCACAGGATTTTCCATTGCAGTATGCACAAATCATAGAACATTTTAATCCTGCTTTTCTGCATCCGCAGGCTTTACCACAGTTGTTGGTTTTGCATTTATAGGATAAAAATGCCAATAGGGATTTTGGAGCTAGATCTTTCAACGTTGTGACTGGAGTAATGCCTGTTTTTGTTTTCTTCCAACCCCATTCTTCGGCATCTTTGGTACAACCAGACCAATGCTGAACCTGGTGGTAAGTTCGCAATGAATGCTGTCCAGCACGACAATTAATTATTCATAAATTATTAATGAGCGAATTAATGATATACCACTATTTCATGACAAAATTGAAGAAACTAAACTAAAACTAGTTTTAGTGACACTAATCGAGATTTGATTTCGGAAAATCGACTATATGTATGTATATCATACTTTACGCAAAATTGTAAAATTTCCAGTGATTTTGTGCCTAAACGGTTGACTTTAGCGAACATTTTCGTATAACCTTTTTTATAGGAAATTTCATTCTCTTTAATTTTTCTCTCTTCAAATTTTTGCGAAAAATGCATAGTTTTCGAGATATTTACAAAATACCGATTTTGGGCGCCATCTTGGCAAGATGGCGGCACCGGCGGCAAGTCTGGAAATGTGCATTTTATGGATTTTAGGTAGGGACCCCAAAACCTAGAAATCTGCAAAGTTTCAAAACTTCCGGACTTTTTTCCAAGCAGACCCCTTTTTTGATCCCCAATGACTGAACTAAATATCTTATCTTTTCAGAAGCGACAGTAAGGAATGCTCGACTCCCAAATCGACGCCGCGTCGACTGAAAGTCTCTGAGCGTAAATGAGGTCTTAAGACCCCCATACACTTCGGATATTTTGCTCCGTTTTAACCGAACTGTTAGAAAGCACCAGAAAATCCAGAATAGAAGAAAATGGTACAATGCTCCGAAAAAATATATAAAGACCTGCTCGCGACACTGACTTGAATAAAATTGTGCGGTTTTGCCAGTTTATGTCCATACACTATCAGGTAGGAACAAATGGGTCGAACCGTATGGTTAAAATATCTATTAATTTATCTATTAAACTAATAAAATTATAACGGGCTATACAAGCGATAGAAAATTTCAGAATCAACTAATAGGCAATACGCCACGCAGTCGACTAATTTCTATGTTAGGATGAGTGTCTGGACAAGCGACTGTGGAATGTTTTTATATAGAGTACAGAGTACCTATTATATATGGCGCCTCGCGTTGGGCGCTAAATATAATAGTTGTATTGTTAAGTATTTTTTCACACATCTATCTATTAAAATAATAAATTATAACGAGTGATACATTTGATAGAACATTCACATACACTGACGATTTTAACTAAACAGTCGTACCCGTTCGGATAAAACCGTGTAAAATAAAAGGAAGTGTATGGGGACCTTTAAACTCATTTTTATACTGAAAAAAATATGTACGATTTTATTATATATTTTACTGATTTTTTGTTAAATACACGGAGAAAAAATATTTCTTTACATAATTTTAATTTTGTTGTGACGTTATAACGCTTTATTTTTTAATACATTTAGTGGTTACAAATTGAAAAAAATATAATTTAAAATACAATTATAAACATACTTATAATAAATAATGAAGGAAATATATAAAAAAGAAGGAAAAAAAATAATCAGCCTAGCCCTCAACAACTCGAAATCGTGTACACTGGTGTATACGGTTACGAGTGGTTTATCCTGATTGTCCTTCTATAACAAATAACACAGAAAATATTAACCAGAGATGGGAATTTAAGCATCTGCCCCTAACATTTTTTTATGTATGAAGTACTAAGATAAAAATAAAATATGTAAAAAATAAAAAGAACTGGCACTTCTCTTCCATCTTAACTTAATACTTAATCACTTCAGCATAAATTCTGATTTTAATACAAAATTAAAAATAAACAATTTTTAATTTTGTAAATGACCAAACAAGGCCAAATGTAGAATAAAAGTTATTATCAAAAACAGTCTTTTTAAAACATCTACTATTTTGAAAGAGTAGTTATTTTTTTCTTTAATAAAATGTTTATTATATGTAAAAATTATTTTTTTACATTAGGGCTTGTTTCATACATTCATAATTATTGATATTAAACAGCAACTAATAAAAATTTACCAAATGGCGGTCACCAAAATTAGAGTAAAAAAATACAAATAAACCCAATTAAAATTTGGTCATTGGTCCAAAATTACCCATGTCTCTTCTGTATAAATCTAGGGAGTTTATTTAGATAAGTTTGTGAGACTATTCTATAATTATATAAATAATTAAAAACTTGTACCAACTAACCTGTAATCTCCCTTTGAAAACATAAATCTAATATACTCCCATATTTGGTCATCGTTCATGCTAAAAACTGTCTTATTTTCTGACAAATAAGAACCAATTAAAGCTATGAGCATGGGATGGCCTTTGCAAGTTCTGAGCAATACGTAACTGAACGAAGCATACTGAT